>NW_005873034.1:0-32309 GCF_000147115.1 Myotis lucifugus | reverse complement strand
TACAAGTCCCGGGTGGGGGACGAACCCCCAGGTGACAGTCACTGAGGGGGAGAAGCCCTCCATTGACATGCCTTGGGGGAACCGAGGCCTCAGTTGACAATCTCTGTGGGCAAGCAGGCCCCAGGTGCAGTCGCTGAGGGGAACCGCGGCCTCAGGTTACATTAACTAGGGGGAATGAGGCCCCAGATGACATTCACTGGGAGGAACGAAGCCCCAGGTGACAGTCACTGCTGGGGAGCGAGGCCTCAGGTGACAGTCACTGGGGGGGATCGAGGCCCCAGGTTACCTTCACTGGCGGGGAGCGAGGCCCCAGGTGACAGTCACTGGTGGGGAGCGAGGCCTCAGGTGACAGTCACTGGTGGGGAGCGAGGCCCCAGGTGACAGTCACTGGGGGGGAGCGAGGCCCCAGGTGACAGTCACTGGGGGGGAGCGAGGCCCCAGGTGACAGTCACTGGGGGGGAGCGAGGCCCCAGGTGACAGTCACTGGTGGGGAGTGAGGTCCCAGGTGACAGTCACTGGGGGGGAGCGAGGTCCCAGGTGACAGTCACTGGGGGGGAGCGAGGCCCCAGGTGACAGTCACTGGGGGGGGAGCGAGGCCCCAGGTGACAGTCACTGGGGGGGGAGCGAGGCCCCAGGTGACAGTCACTGGGGGGGAGGGTGCCCCAGGTGACAGTCACTGGGGGGGGAGCGTGCCCTGTGGCCGGCAGGACGGGCTTCTTGCCCAGAGAGAGCCACCTTCACAGCTTCAGCCTTGCTTTCCAGGTCCCGCCTTGAGGGTGTAGGTTTTTGTTTGTTTGTTTTGTTTGTTTTTTGTTTTGTTTTTTCTCCTAGTCTACTGTTGAAACTTTCAATGGTGTTTGAGGGTGTAGTTTTGATGCCTCCACTTGGGCCCCAGTGTGGAAGCTGCACCCCACAGGCCTAAGCATCACTGTGGTTGGGTGGCCACCAACCACCTGGGTCCCGGTTGGGAGACGGCAAATGAGCAGCAGGTGGGCCTGGGCCTCCCGCCAGCAGCAAGCTCATGGTGAGGCGGTGCCTCTGACCATCACGTCCAGCCAGAAAGGAAAGCCCTGCCCTGGCCGGTTGGGCTCCTTGGTTACAGCCTCAGCCCCGCACTGGAGGGCCTCCAGTTCAGTTCCCAGTCAAGGGCATGCACCTGGGCTGTCGTTCCCTCCCCGCCCCCCAGTTGAATTGCCTGCAGGAGGCAAGCAGTCCATGTGTCTCTCTCACATCAATGTTTCTCTCTCTCCCTCCCTCTCTACTTTGCTCTGAAAGCAATGGGAAACATCCTCAGTGAGGATTCAAACAAAACCTGGGCTGTAGGTTCATCCCAGACCATGCAGGAGGCAACCAACTGATCTCTCTCTCTCTCTCTCTCTCTCTCACCTTCCCTCACTGCCTTCCACTCTCTCTAGAAAACCAATGGAATAAATACTCTCTGCTGAGGATTAATAAAAGAGAGAAAGCAAGCCCCATGCAGCTGCTGATAGTGCAGGGCCTCTGGCAGTGCGTTCCCCCGGGCCTGTTCCCTGGGCCCCCTTGGACCAGGCGCTCCAGCAGGTTTTCCGGCCCCTTCTCCTGGGGGCTCCGATGCCAGGGCAGGGCTCCCACCCGTCCAGCCATGGCTCCCAAGGTCTGGACACCAGCCCTGGGGTGTCCTCTCCACTCCCACGGGAGCCTCTAGGCCAGATCCCAGAGCTCCTTCTCACAGTCACTTCCTCTCAGGGGCCCTGCAGGGCTGGGCTGCCTCTAACCCCTTATAGACTAGTGCTCAGGAGAGGAGGGACAGGTCTTCTCAGGGAGAAGCCTTTGCATTATAAAGGGGCTCAGAAGGCAGAATAATGGCCCCCAAAGACATCCAGGTCCTAATCCCCAGGAACTGCGAACATGTCAGGTTACCTGGCAAAAGGGATAAGGGATGCAGATGGAATTAAATAATAACCGGTGACCTTGAGAGGGGGGTCATTCCGATTCTCCAGGTGGGCCACATGCATCACTGGCCTCAGGAATGCCACAGGAAAGGCTGGGACACGTTCCAGAAGCTGGGAAAGGCCAGGACCTACAGGAGGAACCAGGCGACACCTGGATTCAGCCCATGAGAGCCACGGTCCCCTGATGGCAGGATGGTGAGATGATTCATGTGCCCGGGGTGAGCTGTGGCAGCAGCCACAGGAGACTCATACTGCATGGGTGTGCTGGCTCTCGGTAAGGGGGGGCGGGGGGTGCACTCTGCAGGCTCAGGGGACCTGGGGACTCGAGTTTCCTGGGCAGCAACCAGATGTCACTTTTCCCCATGGCAGCACCCACTGTGTTCTCGCCAGGCCCGGGCCTTGGCCATCCATCACCCCAGGGAGCACCCCTGTCCCCGAGCTCGGCTCCTGGTGGCGCTCACTCTCTGCCCCAACCGTCCCAGGCCCCTTCTGCTCTGTGTGTGGCCTTCAGTGACCAGCTCCTCACTGACAGCGTGTTGGCATCTTTCTCCAGGGCCTGCCCTGAGCTCAGCATCCCCCCAAAGCCCCTGCTCTGTGCCCCCGTTGTCAGCGCTGCTTCCCATGGCCGGCCAGGCAGCAGCGTCCAGCTCCCAGGCCCCATCCCAGAGTGACCTCCTCAGGTCCCACCTGGCTCCAGCCGCTGAGGGCTGGGCTCCCAGAAGCCACAGTCAGAGGCTCGGCAGCCTGGACACAAGAATCAGGGCTCAGGGACTCACCGTCTGGAACTGAGTTCCAGGGAGGAAGGAAACCTGGAACTTGGCAGGTGGCAGAGAGCAGCAGGGAGGAGAGGTGCCCACGGAGTCCCTTGTTGGGGGCGGGGAGGGCTGGACACTAACCAACAACAGGGCACGTGTGCGTTTTCCTGTGAGTGCCTTCTCCCAAGTCCTGGCTGTCCCCCGGGTGATGGAGCGGCCATCACCTCTATAGTGTCTCCCTCCTGGACCAATGACATGAAAGCAAAGGGCAGAGAGCAGGAGGGAGGTGGCAGCAAGTGAGAGATTTCAATCAGTTCTGATGGGCAGAGGCAGATGGAGGAGGGGGAGGGGCACACAAATGCCTGCTGACAGGGGCTTGTTCCCATAGAGGGCCCTTCACACCCACAGAGATGCTCAGGATGTAGAAGCCAACTGACCCCAAAGGAAACTGAGCAGGAAACGTACAAAGGACAATGTTCCCTGGAAACGTTATGTTCAGTGAAATAAGCAGGCGCAGAGGCCACACAGTGTGTGCTTTTGTTTATGTGAACTTGGAACCGGACAACCAGTGGGTCCGGGCTGCCTGTCACCACTTGAGCCAATTCAGCAGAGATTGGGTTGAATCATGTAGGAGCGTCTATTCCAGTCCTGGCGGCAGGAGGGGAGAGCTGCAGGTCACCCACAGAAATCTGCTCTGCACCCCACCATCAGCCACTGCTTATATCGGGTAGAAGGACAGAGATGACGGGGAAAGTAGGAAGGACAGGCATGGGAACGTGGGCATGGGGTAATCATTACAGGTTACAAGTCATGCAGGCTGGGGTTTAGGGGTCACAGAGGGTGGATGCCTCCGGGCACTCGGGACCGGATTACAGGTAATAGGGGCTGGGGGTTGTAGAGAGCAGGTGCCTCTGGGACTAGATGATCTCAGTCACCAGGTGGTAAATCTCTCCATTAATGACAGACAGCTCTGCGGACAGGAGGACGGACTGCATTCCCGTGTGAGCTGCCACGGCCCAGGGCGCACACTCCCAGGTGAGAATGTGCTTTCTAATCAGAACAGAACAGTCACGATTAACATTTCTTATAATTACAGTGAACAAAAGCATTTTTCTTTGACAAACATTGGAACAAAAACAATTGTTGAAATTTTCATAAGATTCACACAACCTTGAGATTAGATATTATAACCTCAGTTGTTAGAATTTACTGATCGCAGACACTCCTTACTCTTAAGTCATTAACATTTAAGAGGACTTATTTTTCTTCTCAAGCAACTGCACATCTAAACTTTATAGAGAATTTTGTTCTTTTGGCTCATGACCAAGCACTTTAGTCCAGAAGGCAACTTGATCTTGAAAGTGTTAAAGAGAATAAAACGGGGCAGAGAAAACTTACGTGCTTAGCAGTTTTCTTGCAGAAAGCTTGCAGCCTTGAGTGCGGCATAGCCTAGATAAACACTAGACCTCTGGCGACGGGAGGAACCAAGGACCGGACCCTTATGTCAGCAGAACTGTTTGCATCCAGCAGAAGGTAATAAAACCCTGCCTCCCCCTCCAGTCACTGCTGAGTGCTTTTTAGGCCTCAGCCCACCTGCACCCTGGTGCCTGAAATAAAAGTTCTTTTGATACATGATGGCCTGGTATCATAGGTGAGTAACCCTGGCCCACTCTGAACATTTCAGATCTTATTCATCTTAAATCAGGTGGGAGAGAAGAGGGGATCCTAACTAGTGCCAGTCTAGCACTTTCTCAGTTTTGGTGTCAACAAAATAGATTTCACTCGCCCTGGCTTGTAGTAGTCACTGGAAATGCGATCGTACAGATTCCTCTTCTCAGTGGCCATGGACAGTGTCTAGAAGGCCTGTGGGATTTCAGCGCTGGACCTGCGTTGATGGTGGGCAAAGCTGCCTCGCCGCACTCATACTAGTTCTAACATTGTGAGCAGATGGTTTGGGTGTTCTGTGTAGAGCGCCGTGTTGTTCCTGGTGGTCTCCTCTCCTCCTCCCTGGTCCTCACACCTTTTGTGTATTTCTGATGGCTGTGTGCTGCCTGGAGTCACCTGTACAGTCTGGGCCTCCCTGTCCATCATCCCTCATTCAGGGGCGGGGCTGTCAGTGTGCCCAGGTAAGCAGGTCCTTTGCTGTGGCTTCTGGGAAAGTCACTTTTATCAAATTAGGAAGTCACCTTTGGCCCAAGTTTGCTAAGAGTTTTATCACAAACTATGGTTGAATTTATCAACAAAAAAAAAAATGTACTTTCCATATCTATTGAGATTATCACATGGTTTTTATCATCTATTTCTGCACCGTTAATGTGGTAAATTGCACTAATTGGTGTTCAACCGCGGTGGTTGAGACCTTCCTGGGTTATTTGGTAATTATTTTCCACATTGGGAGTTGGTTTGATAATGTTTTACTTTGGATTTTTTCAGTCTACGTTCATAATGGAAATTGTCCTGAAATTGTCCTTTATTCTATGGGCCTAGTTTTGTTCTCCAGAAAGTGTGCTCGGGAGCTGCCTCTCTTGCTGTCCCTGGAAGATCGCTGGGGCCTTGAAGTCTTAGTGTAATTCTCCAGGAAGCCAGGCTATGGGGTAACTCCCCGTGTTGTACTTTATATGTTAGTTCTGGGTGGATGTTCCCCTCCCAGAAGCCGGCCTTTCATGATTACAAATCTGGTCCCGCTTCCCTTTCTCCTACAGTCAGTTCTCAGGAGTTATACTTGCCTAAAAATGGTCCATTTCACCTAGTGGCAAGTTTGTTTAAGGTGGTTGTTCATACTAACCTCTTCCGAGTTTTAAAATCTCTGCCCTGCCCATGTGTCTGGTCACCTCTTTATTACTAATATTATTTGTGCATCATGTCTCCTACCTGATGGATCTTGCCACAGGTTTGCCTATTTCATTAGATTTAAGGAACTCACTTTTGGCTTTGCAACCCTGTAATTTCTTTATTATCTAGTCCAGGTGCTTCTTTTATTTGTTTTAAATTACCCCTGACTTTCTTCCGTTGGTTAGCCTATCTTTTATTCTATTCCTTATGCTCTCTTTCGGTTTCCTCTGACATAATTTTTCTCACTTCTTGACTTAAACAGGCCATTCTCTGTCCTATTTTTACTAATCCAGAAAGGACTGGTCATTTCCCTCCAGGTACAAGTCACCAAGTCCCTGTGAATATTAGTAGCTGGGATTTTCACCACTGTGAATTGTATATACTTTTTAATTTTCATTCTGACATTTCTTTAGAATTATATTTTTTAAATTTCCAGACGTAGGAGGGCTTGTGCCCATTTTTGATATAAGTGTGAGAAAGCTTAAAATAACAATGTAGCCTGTTGTCTTCCAATACAAGGCGTGTGAGAGAGGGACTCAGCACTGGTTATGGAGGCTGCTGCTCCAGCCCTCTCCAAAGAGGAATACAGCCCAATCTCTCCCTGTGTGGGTCCCGTCCACTCTGGGCCGCTGTTGCTCCTCTGGAGCCCAGTCAGGTTGAGTACCTGCCATAGAGATGTTTGTGAACTGGCCCTTTAAAAGGGCGTCCTGTTGCCTGGCAGTCCCCTGTCTCACTCTGGCAAGTGCAGTCCCC
Organism: Myotis lucifugus; assembly: GCF_000147115.1. Taxonomy (NCBI): domain Eukaryota; kingdom Metazoa; phylum Chordata; class Mammalia; order Chiroptera; family Vespertilionidae; genus Myotis; species Myotis lucifugus. The sequence continues at coordinate 26,038 of NW_005873034.1, read as the reverse complement.
ACGGATGGTCACAGCCAGATGTTGTGTAGCTCCTCTTCCAGGCACTGGTGTTCCAGGCTGGGAGCTCAGGATGGTGTGGAGACCCCTCCCTTCTCAGAGGGGACCTTTGCAGCTGAGGTGTCCCTCCTAACTCTCAATGCAGCCCTTTCTGTGTCTCCACCCTCCCTCCCCGTCTCCATGTGGCTTCTTCCATGTGTCCTTAATGAAGGGACTTCTTTTCAGCCAGTCTTCAGTTGGTTATTCAGGTTGAGGGTCTATAATTTAGTTGTGATTCCGATTTGGTCCTGGGAGGAGGTGAGAGTCCCTTCCACCTACTCTGTCTCCATCTTGGATCCCTGTTTTCAGTTCTTTGGGGTACAGACTAGGAGTGGAAGTTCTGGGTCATGTGCTAATTCTACATTTGGTTAGTAGAGGGGGGATTTCCTGCTGAGTCTAAATGTGTGCAGAGCTGGGGTTTCATGATCAGATTCATGGACACTGAGGACACAGGTGTTTGCTCTGCCAGGCGGACAGGCCCTCCTGAGGCTCTGCCTGGGTCCTCCCCACGCCCCGTGGGGGTGTGTGGACCTTGATTGTCCTCCTGAGGATGAGCCAGTCTGGGAGCGAGAGGCAGGGCCTGTCGTGATCTCACAGTGCCCAGGTCCCTCAATCAGAATGAAAACCCAACCCATCAGCTCAGAAGTGTTTCCTGCCTGCTGTGATGCATTCCTCTGGGATGAGCCCTGATCCCTTCCTTTTCAAGGAGAACAATCCTGGGATAACTCTCTCCTCAGTGCCCGTCCTCAGGCCTGTGGAGCCCAGACTCTGGCTGATGAAGTGCTGGGTCCTAGAACTGAATGGGTTTAGCAGTGGTTCTCAACCTTCCTAATGCCGCGACCCTTTAATACAGTGCCTCATGTTGTGGGACCCCCAATTTCATTGTTACAAATTGAAGATAATTAAACCATAGTGATTCATCACAAAAACAATATGTAATTATATATGTGCTTTCCGATGGTCTTAGGCGACCCCTTTCACAGGTCGTTCGACTCCCAAAGAGGTCTGTACCCACAGGTTGAGAACCGCTGTTTTAGTGGATGCTGAGGAGCTCAGTCCCAGGGCCAGGTGTAGCTCCTCTAGACCCCAGGGTCAGGGCCCACAGAGGGACTCCCTGTGCCCTCGGCTGATGGCCGCGGTGGCCCAGAAGGAGTGGAAGGAGTACCTTGTTGTTGGGAAGGAGCAGAAGCCTGGACCAGCCCTGGATCTCAGCCAGCCCCTCCCCACAGCTCCGCGGCTCTGGCCCTACCAGCTGCAGGAGGTGATGGTTCCCATTGTGGGGAACAGGGTCTGTAACCAGCGCTACCAGAACTCTTCCAACAACACTGGCCAGATCATCAAGGATGACATGCTGTGCGCTGGGAGTGAGGGCCAGGACTCCTGCCAGGTGAGCCCCACCTGCCCTGTCCTCTGTCCTCTGCCCCCTCCTGGCCCAGGGAATCGGGACTCAGAAGCTCCATGCAGGGGCCCGTGTGGAGATGTTCACTGAGTCCTGCCTCTCCCCACAGGGTGACTCCGGGGGCCCCCTGGTGTGCAGCTGGGAAGGCACCTGAGTCCAGGTAGGGATCGTGAGCTGGGGATACAGCTGTGGTCATCGCGACTTCCCTGGGGTGTATGTCCGGGTGATGAGCTACATTTCTTGGATCTAGAAGTATGTCCCTGTGCCCTCTGGATCCTAGATGAGGCCAGGCAGGGTTCCCATGATAGGGAGACCCTCAATCTTCCTTGTTGACACCCCTGTTCTTTCCCAATTCCAGCCTCATCCCCCCACCTCCTCACCCTTCATCTCACCCTCCACTGTGTCAAGAGCCTCTTGTCCTGACTTTGGGGTGGCAGACATAGGAGATGCTCCACAGGCTGGTGTCTCACAGTAGGGGGGCCAGGACAAGGGGCCTGGCCCATGGCCTCCTGCTCACCCTCTGATTCCCATTAAACTTGTACAATCCAGCTCCAAGCCGTGGCTGAGATGGTGGCATGGACTCATCATGGCGGTGACTGAGGGCGCAGTGGGGGCCTCCCTGAGATTCCCCGGGTCCCAGGTCTCCGTGTTCGGGTGTGAGGAGGTTTCCAGGGCTCAGTTCCCTGTGACGGCATTTCTGGGAGCTCATGGGGGTTATGCTTGTCCCAGTGTCCCTCCCTCCACCCCTCCACTTCCTCTTCCTTTCTTCCTCCCCGACCTCCTTCCCCTGCTTCTTATTTTCCTTTTCTGCTCTTCTATGTTCGTCTCTCTTATTTATTACCTGTTACTTCCCTCCTCCCCTCCCTCCCTCCCTTAATTATCCTTGATCACATGTGCCCAGCATGGACAAGGTCTCCGGGCCAAGCAGTCACTGAGTGGGTTCCTGGGCCCCTGGATCCCACAGGGAGGTGAGGACAGACATAACACAGCACCGCAGTGAGTGTGGGACACGGTGTGGAGGTGAGTGCTGAACACAGAGCTGGGGGGACACAGTCGTGCTCTAGCCTGGACCTGCCGGGAGGGTTTCACGTGTCTGAGTTGCCAGGCCCAGCTCATGAAGCACGAGCAACGGTGGGCATTTGGAGGGAGGGGCTCCAGGCAGAGGGACAGCGGTGGTGGGGACAGAGGTGATGGGGACAGAGGTGGTGGGGACAAAGGAGGTGAGGACAGAGGTGGCGGGGACAGAGGAGGTGGGGACAGAGGAGGTGGGGACAGAGGAGGTGGGGACAGAGGTGGTGGGGACAGAGGAGGTGGGGACTGATGTGTGAGCTGGGAAGGTATTTGAGGGGGCGGAGGGCCTTTCTCAGAGTGAGCTTGAATGTCGGCTTGTTTGGTTTTCACCATCAGCATATCAGAAACAGAGGAATCTTTAAAAATTCCATGAAATATGAAAGAGCATTTTGGTAGATGGTTTGAGAGACTCCAACTTCAGAGGCTCATTAGACATTCAAAACCCCTTATTAGCAACTTAAAAAAAAAAGGTCTTGAAAAACTAAAACATCATGTTGGTACATAAATATCTGAGAATTTTCTAGAATCAAAGAAAAATTGTGAACCTTCAGTGGAAAGTGCCCTGTGAAAATTAAGCAGAATAAACACAAATAAGTTCTACACCTAAACACATTTTAGTGAAACTGCACAATGTCCACATGAAAAGCCCACAGAGACAAGTGAGAGTTTAACCTAAAGGAAATGACTATCAGACACAGGGGATTGCTGATCAGCAACAGGAGGTGAAAGAAGACCCTGGAGCAATTCCTTGGAAGTGGTGAGGAAACATCACCATCAACATAAAATTTTATTCCCAGACAAACTGTTATACAATATTGAGGAAAAAACAGTGATATTACAATACAGAAGACACACAGAGTGTCTTATCACCTGCAGGCACTCATTAACAGAACTATTTAAGGATTTATTCCGGGAAGAAGAAATACTAATTCAGAGGAATGTGTGGGACACAGGAAACAAAGCATTAATGGGAAAACACACTGCATGCCATTCTCCAGACACACCTGAGTGGCCATAAGCATTGACTGGCCTCCTTCATAATCAGAGGAAAACTGAGGGAAATAAAGGACATGCAGTGTCACACTCATCAGGTTGGAGAAAATGAAAAAGTGCAATAAAACCACATATTTGCAAAGATGTTGAGAAATGAGCAACTCATATGTGGAATCTAAAAAAAACAAAACAAATGAAGAAAACAGAAACAGACCCATAGATACAGAGAACAAGTGGGTGGTGGCCCAAGGGGAGGGGGTCGTAGGGTGGGGACAAAATTAAAAAGGATAATAACAAAGCTGTCATGATCTCTATACTTATGACATGGTGTGTATCTACAAATACATTTAAAAAGAAGAGGGAGCCCTGGCTGGTTTGGCTCAGTGTTTGAGGTGTCGGACCGCAGAGCGAAGAGGCCTGTGTTTGATTCCCAGTCAAGGGCACCTGCTTGGGTTGCAGTTTGATGTCCAGTCCCAGGTTGGGGTGCCTGCAGGAGGCAACCAATTGATATGCCTCTCACATTGATGCTTTTCTCTCTCCTCTCTCCACTTGCCTTCCACTCTCTCTAAAAATCAATGGAAAAAATACCCTGGGGTGAGGATTAACAAAAAAGATAAGAAGAGGGGATGCTGAGATGAAGTGCACGTGGGCATTCCGGCCAGCAGCTGTGTGTGGGAGGGAGTGGGGGGCAGTGCCCTGCACTCCTGCTCTGAGCAGGAGTCCTTCTGGCCTCAGGCCGCCATTGGGGGTCCCAGGGTGTGGGTCTGAGTGATAGGAATGGATGCACAGAGTGAGGGTGGGGCTGCGTGGGCATCAGGGTCAGGATCAAAGCCGGGGCTGTGATGAGGATGTCTGAGTCCTGATAGGGGAAGGCTGAGGGCAGGTGGGCAAAGGGCACAGCGTCTGTTACTTAACCGCCCCATTTTGCAACACTGCAGTGGAGGCTGGGCCAGCGAGGGCGGGGTGGGGGTACTGAGGGGGCTGCAATGTGCCAGCGTCCACGAGTCCTCATGTGTCACAATGGAGGTGTTGGACCCGGGGCAGGGATGGCTCTTGGAGGCCCTCATTCATGTCACTGGCTGTCCCATTCGGGCCTCACCAACCACGGGACACCTGTGACCACACTGACAATGACACTGACCTCACTCACTCTGCCCGACGGCTCAGAGGGACACAGGCCTCAGCGCAGCTTTGTGTCCACAGGACGGCCTTGCTCCTCACTGAGGGCAGCGCCTGTGACCGGCTTCCAGCTCCGCAGTGCCCACCGGGGCTCTGACCAAGGCCCCCGAGTTGTGTGTGCTGCTCCCCGGAGCCTCTCCTGGTGGCTGTCCTCCCACAGCCAGGTCCTCTGTCCTAGACCCGGGTGCCAGCCTGTGACACTCAGGCTGTTGAGGCTCCACCCGCACCGTCCTCTCCTGCCTCCTGCTTGCTCTCCACTCTCCACGCTCCCTCCCCCGGGAGACCCAGGCCCCCTGGTCCCCACCGTGTTCTAATGGGTGGGCATCTTGACTGGCATCACCTGGGCTCCCTAGGCTGTGCCTGTTGGGCTCCTACTGCACAGGCCCCGCAGCTGGAGGTGCAGCCGCCTCTCTGTGGGACATTCCCAGCGTCCTGGTTGGTAGTTGGATTGCTCTCCCCTGAGGTGATTAGTTTTGCCAGGAGCAGCGCCAGGTGCAGTGGCCTGGCTGCTCCCCTGGCTCCAGGGCAGGCTGGGGAAGAGGCTGGAAGCCCAGGGTCCCGCAGGCACACTGCCACCCAGGCCCGCAGGCACACTGCCACCCAGGACTGAGTTTTCAGCCCCAGGCTGGTCTCCCTGCCCCGGAGTCTCCTAGGGCCTCCCTCCATGTGTGCTCATGCATCATCGTCTGCATGTGTGTGGGCGTATGTGCATGTATGCGTGTGTGTGTGTGCGCGTGTGTGTGAGTGTGTGTGTGTGGTTGTTCAGTCGCATGGATTGGGAAGGTCTGAATACTTGCAGTTATATGGTCACATATGACTTCGATAGACGTTGAACAGGAGCAGATCACAGCTGAACACCATGCGACAAGGCCACTTGCCAAGTTCACTGTCTGAATTTACGAGGGGCGTCCTGTAAACCACCTTTTGTTACTGACGCTGGACATTTTATTTCTCTGCCTTTGTTTACATCCTTGGTAAATACTGAGCCTGAATTTCTGTTCTCAAAGGTCACTTACAGTTGCCTTGTATTGGAAGACAACAGGTACTTGGTTATTTTAAGCTTTCTCACACTTATATCAAAAATAGGCACAAGCCCTCCTACATCTGGAAATTTAAAAATTATACTTCCAAAGAAATGTCAGAATGAAATTAAAAAGTATATACAACGCACAATGGTGAAAATCCCACCTCCTCATATTCACAGGGACATGGTGGCTTGTATGTGGAGGGAAATGACCAGAGAATGAACAGAGAATGTTATGTTTACGTCAAGAAGTGAGAAAAGTTATGTCAGAGGAAACTGAAAGAGAGAATAAGAAATACAATAAAAGATAGGCTAACTAAAGGAAGAAAGTCAGGGGTAATTTAAAACAAATAAAAGAAGCACCTGGACTAGATAATAAAGAAATTACAGGGTGGCAAAGCCAAAAGTGAGTTCCTTAAATCTAATGAAATAGGCAAACCTGTGGCAAGATCCATCAGGCAGGAAACATGATGCACAAATAATATTAGTAATAAAGAGGTGACCAGACACATGGGCAGGGCAGAGATTTTTAAAACTCGGAAGAGGTTAGTATGAACAAGCACATTAAACAAACATGACATCAGGTGAAATGGACCATTTTTAGGCGAGTATAACTCCTGAGAACTGACTTTAGGAGAAAGGGAAGTGGGACCAGATTTGTAATCATGAAAGGCCTGCTTCTGGGAGGGGAACATCCACCCAGAACTAACATATAAAGTACAACACGGGGAGTTACCCACAGCCTGGCTTCCTGGAGAATTACACTAAGACTTCAAGGCCCCAGCGATCTTCCAGGGACAGCAAGAGAGGCAGCTCCCGGGCACACTTTCTGGAGAACAAAATAAGGCCCTTAGAATAAAGGACAATTTCAGGCCAATTTCCATAATGAACATAGATTGAAAAAAATCCAAAGTAAAACATTATCAAACCAACTCCCAATGTGGAAAATAATTACCAAATAACCCAGGAAGGTCTCAACCACTGAGGTTGAACACCAATTACTACAATTTACCACATTAACGGTGCAGAAATAGATGATAAAAACCATGTGATAACCTCAATAGATATGGAAAAATACATTTTTTTTGGTTGATAAATTCAACCACAGTTTGTGATAAAACTCTTAGCAAACTTGGGCCAAAGGTGACTTCCTAAATTTGCTAAGGGTGACTTTTCCCAGAGCCACAGCAAATGTCCTGCTTCTGGTTAAGGGGCAGGACGTGGGGGGGGGGGGGGAGACTCTGGCAGCCCCGCCCCTGAATGAGGGATGATGGACAGGGAGGCCCAGACAGTGCAGTGACTCCAGGCAGCACACAGTGATCAGAAATACACAAAAGGTGTGAGGACCAGGGAGGAGGAGAGGAGACCACCAGGAGCAACACAGCGCTCTACACGGAACACCCAAACCATCTGCTCACAATGTTAGAACTAGTATGAGTGCGGTGAGGCAGCTTTGCCCACCATCAACGCAGGTCCAGCGCTGAAATCCCACAGGCCTTCTAGACACTGCCCATGGCCACTGAGAAGAGGAATCAATAAGATGGCATTTCCAGTGACTACTACAAACCTCCTGGGAAGAAATCTAACAAAACATGTGCAAGATTTCAGAGAGGACATTGTCCAGTTGAGCTAAAGGACATAAGGTCCAAATTACATGGACAGATATGCGCTGACCATGGGTGGGAGACGCAGCATCCTCACGCTGTAAGCTCTTATCAATGCACAGCCCTTCCCACAGAGTCCCACTCACAGGATTTCTCAGGACACATGACACGCCAACTTTTAGGTTTTGATGACAGGTTTGTGGGAGTAAAAAGTTATCATTAAACTCTTTTGCTTTGATTGACAAGAGAACTAACCTTGGGTTACACGACACAATTGTATTTGACAAGAAAATCCCTGAGTGAAATTTTTTGATTTTGTTAATCCTCACCCAGGATATTTTTTCAGCTTTTTTATTTTTATTTTTTTTGGTCTTTTTTTTTTATTGTCTAAAGTTTAACATATGTCTCCTTTTCCCCCCTGATTGACTCCTCCTGCCCCCCCTCCCCCAGCCCCAGCCCCAGCCATTCCCACCTGGGCAAGCACTCACCGCCCATGTCTGTATCCGTGTCCATTCGTTATGCTGATATGATGCATACAAGTCCTTTGTTGCTCTCTAACCGCCCCAACCCGCCCCCACCCCCCACCTCCCCTGCCATTTGTCTCTGCATCTATTTTGGTTCATCAGTTTATGTATTTTTCCCCCATTGATTTTTAGAGAGAGTTGAAGGGAGGAGGACAGACTGAGAGAAACATGGAAGTGAGAGACACACATTGATTGATTGTCTCCCACACATGGAACCTGCACTGGGAATCGAACCGGTGATCCATAGGTGGGCAGGCCACTGTTCTAACCATTGTTCTAAACACTGGCCTGGACTAATTTGTTATATTTTTAATGTCCATGTGCAGGTGGTTATTAACTGCTTGATAAGAGAAGAGCATGTAATCCTTGTTTCATAAATGCAGTATCTTCTCCTACCTCCCTGAAAACTTACTCAAACTTATCTTTCTCATCATTGCTAGTTGAATAGGTTTGAATAACTTTTTTTTCATTTGTTTTTACTTTGGTTTCTAACTTTCCAATTCAATGCTTTCCTGGTCAGCCCCAACAGTTTTCTTCATATGTAAGAGCAAATCACTAAGTTTTGGGCTGGTTTATGCCAAAAATTACCACCGTAAACAAGTATACTTAGAGAGAGGAAGGGAGAGGGATAGAGAGATAGAAACATCAATGAGAGAGAGGAGCATCATTGATCAGCTGCCTCCTGCACGCCCTCTACTGGGGATTGGGCCAGCAACCTGGGCATGTGCCCTGATCAGGGATCAATCCAGGGACCTCTTGGTTCCTGGGCTGACACTCACCTGCTGAGCCACACCAGTCGGGTGCAAGAACACTTTTCTAAGGAACAGAAACAACTGTGTTTATTAAGAGTTCAAATGCTGACTCGCATCTGTCAGCCTGGTTGGCTGGTGGACTAGTTGATTCTGTTCTAAGATGACTGGGCAGAGACCTGGGCTTCCCAGATGCCAGTCCTCTGATTTGCTGGGACCAAAGGTTCTCTAGAGATGGATCCTTCAACCTCCTCCTGGGGTGACCCCGACTGCAGGAGGGAGAGGACGCCCTGGCTCCTGACCGTGTGTCCAGCCTCCTGGCTCTCACCACCTTCCTCTGAGCTGGGTGACCCTCTTCAGCCCCTGCCAAGATCTGAGTTGCCTGGGTCCCTCACGTTCAAAGTGGCCCCATCTGCATGTGTCCTGCACAGTGAGGTGGCTTCACCCAAGCACCAGAACAGGGGGTTGCACTTCTCCCCAACCTCCTCTTCTTCATCCCCCTCCATCTGATTCCCAGCGGCCTCTCACCGATGCCGTCTCCTCCTTCTTTGCTGTGAGCTAATACCTTGCATTTGTCTGCTGCTGTGCTGTCGCTGAGGCTGGGTCTAGGAGGATGGGCAGGTCGCCCTAGCTGTTCACCTGCCCTGTGTCACTGGACGGCCACTTGGTTCCCGTTCCACCAGCTTTATGGTACCAGCTGCCTAGTTTGCCTCACTCTGCCCTGTGGCTTCCTGGGACACCCCCACCTGTATGTTCCTCCTGGCAAACTTGGGGGTCACTTTGAATGTTCCAGACTTGCCTGCAGTTCACATTCTATGGGGATTTTGAAAGAGTTGATATTGGATGACACCGTCTCCTGTTAACAACATTGAATGACATTTGATTTCGTGTGAGTGCCCTCCTCAAGGAAGTTTTGTGGTTGTCACGGACTCTAGATTAGGAATGTATGGACCTGGCCGTGAATGGAGTCTCTACCATATGGCATCGCATTAGCTATGCCTGGGGTTAAAGATGAGTTTCTCCTTCTTTCTCTCCTGATTTGTGTGTAAAACATGTGTCTTCCATCTAGACACCTTGGGAAACTTAATCTTAGCACCTTTTCAGTTGAGGCTTTTGGCTCTTCCGGGAAGAAGATCGTATTATCTGCCAATGATAGTCATGAGATTTCCCCCCAGACCCTCAAACCTCTTGTTTTTGTTTGGGGCAGATCTGCTCCTAATGCCCAAATGCCGTCTTTGTCTCAGGTCTGGCCCAGCTGGTTATCACCCAGCCTGGTGCCGGGGGACGGGAAGCCTGGGTCCAGCATCAGGCTGGGCACTGGGACCTGTGGCCTCTCGCTGACACCACTGTGACTTGCCTTCCTGTCATCTGGGCTGAAACCAGCCCCAAACCCACATCCACTGTTAAGGTGGGTGAAGGTGGGGCCTCTGTCCAGACCAGAGGCAGGGAGGGAGGAAGCCCCCTTATCACCCAGAGGTCTCGCCCCTGGGCCTGTGGGACTTGCTGGGTTTGGGAGCCCAGCCCTTTCCCTCCTGGGTGCTCACGCCCCCCACCACGGGGCCCCGTGGACGTGTTGGATCCTGGTTGTTTCCTGTTGAGATCCCCAGTGTCCCCTGAGGATTCTGGGTGCCCCCGGAGACACCAACATCTCAGCAAGGATGACAGGGACTCTGGCCCAGGAGGGAATGATGGGTTTCTAGAGACCTGAGCTCTCTAAGTGCTGCAAAGCATCCCTTGATGGTCTCCTCACTGGGCTCACGGGGCACAGAGGACCAGGCAGTGGTTCAGGAGTGTGGGAAGCCTCTTCCTTCTCCTCTCAAACCACTGTCTGGTCCTGTCCCATGCTTGGTGGAGAAAGATTGTCAGAATGTCAAAGGGCGGAAAAGCCTGTCCCTGGCGGGTGGCCAGCCTCTGCCTGGGATTGAACTTGGGGTACAGAGCTCCTCCATTCAGAAAGCAGGGAGTGTGAGAGGGGGGTTGGCTCTCAGTGCTGTGGGGCTCCGGCCTGTGTAGGAGGTTTGGAGAACTAGCATTAAATTGGCACCTCTCACACCCTTTCCTGTGCATTTTGACAAAGCTTGATCATGCATAGGATGTATGAGGACAGCTGAGCAGATGCCTGAGTGTCCTGGGGCGGCAGTTGCAGATGCCACAGAGCTGGACCTTTAAATAAAACTTTATTCTGTCACAGTGTTGGAGGCTGGAAGTCTACAATCAAGGTGTCAGCAGGTCCCACAACCTCCAAAGACTCCAGGGAAGCTGCCAACCCCATCTCATGGTGTTGCTGGCAAACTCTGTCTGCAGGTCCAGCGAGTCTGTCCTTTTTGGGGGACACTGTGAACCTCAAAAGAAGGAGGGGGGCAGAGGGAGCACTGGGCCTGCTGCTCTCCTTTCTCCACACCCCATCCCGCTCTTGGCTCAGGTACCAGCCCCCATCCCATCCGTGCCCCTGCTCTGTGTTGTTTCAGAGCATCTGATTATTTATCATTTATTTAGTTCCTCACCCGAGGACATGCTTATGGATTTTAGGGAGAGGAAGGGAGAGAGATGTGAGAAACATCCATCGGTTGCCTCTTGTATGCATCCCGATCAGGGAATGAACCCTCATCCTAGGTATGTGGTCTGACTGGGAATCAAACTGAGACCCTTCAGTGTACAGGATGATGCAAAGCATCTCATTTCTTTCTTTTTCATGTGCAAACTGTCATCTTACCACTGAAATGTCTCCAGACCAATGTTTTTATTATTTTTATTTTTGTTAATCCTCACCCAAGGATATTTTATATTGATTTTTAGGGAGAGGAGAAGGGAGAGGGAGAGACAGAGAGAAACATGGATGTGAGAGAAACATTGATTGTTTGCCTCCTGCATGAACCCCAACCAGGGCCGGGGAACCTCCAACCAAGGTATGTGCCCTTGACTGCAATCGCACCTGGGACCCTTCATCCCACAGGCTGACGCTCTACCCACTGAGCCAAACCAGCTAGGGCTCCAGCACCAATACTGAGTGTCTTCTCAGAGAGGAAACACCATGTTTCTTATCTGATAGCTGGTCTGCTGGTCACCACTGGTCCCACTGAAGGGATAAGCCCTGCCTCCTCCTATGCCCCACCCCAAAGGAGGGCGGCTTCCTCTTGGGCCTGTCTGGGCAGGAGGATAAAGGGGTTCAGAGGGCCCAGGACAAAAGGCAGACAGACCTGGCATGGTGAGGATGCTGCTCAAAGCCCCATCCTTCCCTTCCCAGGCTGTGTCCCCGCCCCATATCTCCTCACTGGCTTTCCTCCCTCCCCTCTCCCCCTGCAGATGCTGTGGCTGCTGGTCCTGACTCTCCCCTGTCTGGGGGGCTCTGTACCTGTGACCTCAGGTGGGTCCTGACCCCCAATCCTGGCTTTTCTTCACACCCCTACCTCTGACCTGTCAGAGGCCGCCCCTGGGATGGGTGGCGGTCCTCCTCTGAGGGTGGCTCTGGGAGGGACTGAGGATGGGACCATGCTGAGTGCCGGGCAGCGGTGCCTGGGTCCCTGATGGCTCCTCCTCTGCTTCCCCAGATCCTGGCCCAGGTACTGAGCTGGTGGGCATCATGGGGGGCCATGATGCTGCCGATGGGAAGTGGCCGTGGCAGGTGGGCCTGTGGTTCTGGAATCAAACAAGTTCCCAGTGGATTCTCGGGTGTGGGGGCTCCCTCATCCATCGCCAGTGGGTGCTGACCGCTGCCCACTGCATTCCAGGGTAAGTCCCTGCTCTGCCAGCACCCGGGGTGTGGGGGGGTGGACAATGTCGGGAGGCATGTGATGTGTGTTGGGGGCAGATGCTGGGCTGAGTGGCTGCAGACGCCTCACCAGGATTCAGCTTCCTGGCGCTCTCCTTGCCCACCACAGAGGGGAGGTCTCTGGGCTCTGAGGGGCTGGCCCACTCCCTTCCACAGCCTCTCAGAAGCCTTTGGCCTTCTGTCCCCAGGAGACACCCAGTGACTCGGGACTTTAAGGTCCAACTAGGACAATTGAGACCCTCATACAGTGACAGTGTGCAGGTGGCCAGGATCATCCGCCACCCCAAGTACAGCCTTGAAAACGGAGTATTCGGTGGGGCGGACGTGGCACTTCTCAAACTGGAGGCCCCCGTGCAACCATCTAACCTTGTTGGGTTGATCAGCCTCCCGCCAGCCTCCTCCGCGTTCCCCCCAGGCACACGGTGCTGGGTGACTGGCTGGGGCCTCATTGGTTTTCAAGGTAAAAACCAGAACCAGGATGACACCTGGGCGATGCAGGGGGCGGGCCAGGCTTTACAGAGGAGGCTCAGCTGGGGTCTGAGCTGGGGTACCTCCGGGGTCTCCCTTGGGTGTAGGAGGGAGACAGCACGAGAGGAGTCTGTTAAGGAGGAGAGACCAAAGTAGCAAGAGTGAGGCATGGCCATGGGCATCTTTTTGAAAAAGATATCACCCAGAAATATTTTTTTCCATTGATTTTTAGAGAGTGGAAGGGAGGGGGAGAGAGAAACATCGGTGTGAGAAGCATATCTATTAGTTGCCTTCCCGACTGGGGCTGGGGATTGAACCTGCAACCCAGGTACTTGCTCTTGACCAAGAATGAAACCTGGGACCCTTCGGGCCAGTGCTCTCACCACTGAGAAATGCCCCCAGGGAGGCATTTCTCTCCCTCACTCTGCACAAGGCCGTGTCCTCCCTTCCGGGGGTCCCCGTTCTCCCTGAGTCTCGACAGTGGGATGGAGAACGAGAAGGGAGAACTTCAGTGACTTGCTCCAGGATTCACTATTAAATGGACAAAGTCAAATTTGACAGTAGGGGCGCTCACTCTGTATTTCTTGGGGGAAAGCACTTGCTCTGATTTATCCCAATAAAAATTATTTGTGGATAAAAAATATATTTCTCTGTTTTTTTTGGAGCTTGGTGCCCACAGTGTCAGCCTAGAGATTATCAGCCCATTGGCCTTGAGTGAACCCAGATAACTGAGGTCTTGGGTGACTCCCTGGGTCCCCCTGGGGGCACTGAGGCTCAGCGTGTGGTTCTAGAACCTGCGGCCTGTGACTGTCCGCCCCCTCAGGACCACAGGCTCACTGGGCTTCTTCTCACAGAGTCGCTGCTGCCCAAAAATCTGCAGGAAGTGGAGGTCCCCCTCGTGGCGGATGAGATCTGTCGGCAGCATTACGGCAATCGTATCAAGGACGACATGCTGTGTGCCGGGAGACGGGGCCGGGACTCCTGCTATGTGAGACCCCCAGACTGTGGCCTCCGTCCGTTGCTCCTGCCTGCAGGGGCCCTGAGTACTGACCACCTGTCTCCTCTTCCCACAGGGTGACTCTGGGGGCCCCTTGGTCTGTAAGTGGAGGGGCACCTGGGTCCAGGTAGGTGTGGTGAGCTGGGGGCGCAGGTGCGGTCTTCGTAACTTTCCTGGAGTCTATGCCCGAGTGACATCCTTCTTGCCTTGGATCCACCGTCATATTCATTCCTCTCCTTGAGCCCGGGTTGGGCAAGGATGCTGCTCATGAGATGAAGACAGGCCCTCCAGGGTGTCTGGGGGACCCTCCCTGCTCCCTCCCAGAGCCAGCTCTTCATTGCACCTAGCGCCCTCCTCTATCCCTCCCCCGGCCCCCACCTGCTCTGAGATCCTCCTGCCTCAGCACCTCCAACAGCCTGTCTCCCCTTTAGTCGGGCGGGCACTGCAGGACTCCTGCCTCCTCCCCACCCTCTGTAGCTCATTAAACTGCATGAAAGACTGCTCTGGACTCAGTGCACTTACCTGTGGGCGTGGCCAAGGCGGCCAGTGGGTGGTCCGTGCTGCTGGGGGAGCCCAGGCTCTGGGAGGGGGACCAGGTGGGATGGGCAGCTATGGCTGCAGCTGGAAGAGGGCGACCTGGCGGCTCTCCTGGCTGGGGTGGGGGTGAGTCTGCTGCCCGGGGCTGGAGGCCACAGCCCGGAGGGCCGCCCCAGAGGGTGCAGACCGTCCCTGTTCCTCCTTCAGTCGCAGTCAGTGTGTCATGGAGGCTTTAATGACTTGGACGTGGCCACATGCAAACAGGAGGTGCTGTGTTCCCATGGTCACCACTGCTCCCTCTGACCCCGCGGCGCCGAACCCCCATTTTCCAATGTGATCAACTCCTGGGACCAAATGAAGTGCAGCCTCATTTCCACCAGACCCTCAGTCTCCCATTCTGAGCTTCTCCCGAGCAGGGCGGACCTGCAGGGGCCCAGGACCAGCCAGTCCCCCTCTTACCCGCCCCACCCTCTGGCTCCCCCAGCTCCCGGGTCCTGGTTGGTTGGAGGCAGCAGAGAGGAGGGAAGAGAGGGGACCCCCACACCCCCCCCCAACTCCCCAGGCTGCTGTCCTGGAGCTGGCGCCCTTGCTGGAGACACACTGCTGTGCATGGTCCCCTCAGGCTCTGCAGAGCCCCTCCTTTTTCCAGGGGGTGGGAGGGGCTCCCAGTGGACAGAGGAGCTTCAGTTTCAAATCCAGGGAGTGAGAAGGGCTGTGGAGCCTCCCCTGCCCCAGGCACTTCCTGCTGGAGTAGGATTTGGGGAGCATGGCTGGTGCCCGGCTGGGGTGGGTCCTGCACCTGCAGGTTGGGGCCAGGACCCAGGAGGGCCTGTGGAGCCTGAGGCGGCCTGTACTGTGGGTGAGGGGGCTCCATACCCTGCAGCGACAGGCTGGTCCCCAGTCTGATTTTACAATGGGGTGTCGGCCTTCCAGACCTTTCAGTGCCAGGACCCCTCCCCGGAGGCCAGGGTGGAAAGCCCTCCTCTCTCACTGTGACCGGGTCCTTAGGGGAGGCCTGGACTCCGAGTCAGGGAGAGTGGAAGCTCCAGGGGTGGGGGGCGGCGGATCAGGAGCTGCGTTCCCCATGTGCCCTGAAGTCTGGGTTCCTGGCAGCCAGGAGCTCTCCAGGAAAGCCTTTTCCTGGGAAAAGAAGGCCTGAGACTCAGCTGGAAGGCACCACCGGGCAGATGGCCCCCCTTGGGGATCTGCTCCGCACAGGGAGGGAGGACGGGGTGACACAGCACAGCCTGGCCCTGTGCCCTCACCCTCGGGTTTCAGGTACAGGTTTTGCCTAAGTGACTGCCTGTCCACGATGCCCTGTGGGTGGGCGGCTGCCAGGTGGTCCACACACATCCAGGTCCCCTGTGCCCCCCAGGAGGGTGTGGGCTGCCTGCCTTGCCATTGGGTTCTGGGGACTGTGAGTCTTTGTGGGGTTTTCCTCCCTGGGTGAGGGTGTAGTCAGACCTTTAGTGTTTCTAGGAGTAAAATTGAGGGCCTGAGTGACTCAGAGACCAGCGCTCTCAAGGGAGGGAGAAGGACCTAGAACTTGGAGTTGGAGGGAATGCTGGAGTGAGACACGCCTGGGCCTGGGGCTGTGCCTGCAGGCATGGACACGGGGTGGCCCTCGCAGGACTCTCTCTCAGGAGGATGGGCTTAGGGCCGCTGCCCTCCCCACCCCCCCCCACCTCCATTTGCCTGGAATCACAGCCTGAGCACCTCCCATCCTGGGCTCAGCAGGAATCAAGTTGGGCGGACCCAGATGCCTGGGCTGGAGATGGACAGGAGGGCATGTTGCCTCTGGTCTCTGAAATCTTTTCTAACTGAGCCTGGGCCTTCAGAGGTCGGTGACACTGAAGCAGCAGGGGTTTGTCCCCCAGTAGAGACCCCTGCAGGCCAGGTCGGTGCCCATGGGGACCCTAGGGAGGGCCCACACAGGGGTCCTCAAACTACGGCCCACAGGCCACATGCAAATACAAATATTATATTTGTTCCCGTTTTGTTTTTTTACTTCAAAATAAGATATGTGCAGTGTGCATAGGAATTTGTTCATAGTTGTTTTAAAAAAACTATAGTCCGGCCCTCCAACGGTCTGAGGGAAAGTGAACTGGCTCCCTGCTTAAAAAGTTTGAGGACCCCAGGCCCACACTCATTGGCCTCTTCCCCTTGTCTGAGGTGAGAGAGACACCTTCAGGGCTTGGAATGGAGACTCCATGAGGGCCATGCCCTTCCAGGTGGACATCACACCTCAGTCACCACCAGGCTCTCCCCCTGTGTGGTGTCCTGGGGTCGCAGTGACAGCCCCCGACTGGGGAGTATGAGCTTAAAACAACACAAATGCATCCTCTTACCGGCTGGAGGCCAGGAGCCCGCAATCAAGTTGTTCAGGGGCCATCGCTCTTCCCAGGCTCCTGCCTCCTGCAGCTGCTGGTGGAGCTGGGACCCTGCCCTGTGGACAAACCCCTGGACCTCCACCCAGTCCCCCGACCCCACCCCTCTGTGCTCTCCACATCCTCACCTCATCCTACAAGTAACCATCATTGGATTTAGGGCCTCCCCCCCTCCACTCTGACCTCATCTGAACTAGTTGCATCTGCACTTATTTCTAAAGCAGGGCAGGTTCTGAGGGACCGCACTGGTCCACACTGACTCCCTCACTGGTGAGGTTACAGGCCACCAGGCTGTGTGCTCCTGAGAGGGGGAGCGCACCCCTGAGGAGGCAGGGCCTGGCCACAGGAAATCTTTAGGATTCCCACGGCCCACCACCCAGGGGCCCCCATCAAAACAACCGGACAGTGAGGGCCTCTGCCCCTCTCAGGGAAGCAGCGTGCTCCCCACCTCACAGTGCCCTCCAGCCCGTGACGCTGGCCCCACAACAGGCTGCCGGCTCTGAGTGGTCCCAGCGCTGGACAGGGCTCTGAGCAGGTCCAGCTGCACTGGCCTCACAGGACGCAACAGACAAGATGGTGATAAAAGTATTGGTGATTTGCTAGCCCGATGGGGGGCAGGACAACACAGGCCATGCAGCCTGCACTGAGGAACATTCCTGAGATGTGAGTGACAGCTGGTGTCTGGGCACATTGAGCTCCTTGTGTCTGGAGGTCACGGAGCAAGACGTGCCACCATCTTGGTAGGACAATGACACTGAGCACCAGGCAGAGGCAGGGCTGCTGTGTCACAATGGGGGGCAGGGAAGGTGAGGGCCCTTGGGTGTCCCTTGCCTCCCCCTGGTCAATGTGATGGCAGGTGGACACGTGCAGCAACCTGGCCTGAGAAGTCCATGTAACGAGAGCTCAGCCCCTCAGGGATGGGGGTCTGGGTTGTGCTACCAGGTAAGTCCCAGAGTCCCAGTTAGTAGCAAAGGGTGGGTCCCAGGTGGACAGTGGAGGGGCCCTGTCGGCCTCAGTTGTACCCTGAGCTTCTGCTTCCCAGTTTCCTGGGCAGGGACTCCTCGGTGTTCCTGTGGCCGCCTCCTCAGCACACGAGGCAGAAGGTGGTGGACGCTGCCGGACATAGAGGCAGGACACAGATGCGGGCCAGGTCCCCTTTCAGGGCAGAACTTGATGGGAGACCTGGCAGTTCCTCTGGCTGCCTCGCTCAGGCAGGTCCCTCTTGGCTAGCGAGGGAAAGGCAGGGGGTGGGCACTGTGTCCCGGTGGGGCCATGGCCTGGGTCTCCCTGAGGGCTGGTCAAGGTGTCATCAGCCAGCACATTGCTCAAGGCTCGCCCTCTGTCCATCTCTGCTCCGTCCACCTACCTCCCAGGTGCCTCTCCCTGACTTGTACCCACATGAAAGCTCATCTCTGTGCAGCTTCTGGAGAGCACCCTGCAGAGGGCAGTGTGCATGGCCTCAGCTGGTGGCAGTGAGGGTGGCCACAGGCCACGTGCCAGGCAGATGGCATGCTCTAGTCAGATGGTGGCAAGCTCCACGTTGCCTCACAGGGTCCAGTGGTATCAGGGGCTGCCCTGTGGCTCAAGGGCCCAGCAGCAGCTCTGGGGCTCTGCCTCCCTGAGCCCGTCTGCCTGAGCCCAGTGCTCTGGGGCTTCTTCCAGCAAAACTGCACCCTCTTGGCAGCTCTCCTTGCTCAGGCCACCGGCCTGGCTGTGCTTTGTGGCTGAGATCCGTGCAGCCAGAGATGGCTGCTGCCCAGTGACAGCAGGTGGCAGGTCTGGGGGAGGCAGTGCCAGGGCCCAGCAGCAGCTCCTCGCCGCCTGCTGACTGACCCCTGACCTGGGGCGGGCCAGCGAGAAGAGCAGCTCTCTCTACCCGTGGCCCAGCCAGGGGCCCCCGCCTGCCCTTCCTGTGCCCGGGGATGAAGGGGTGCAGAGAGGCTCCCAAGGAGGGTCCCTCCAGGTGAGGATGCCGCTGCTCAGACCCCGGCTTCTCCATCCCCACACGGGGACCCCGGCCCCTGGTGGTCTCACCCAGGCCCCTGCCATCCCCGCAGATGCTGTGGCTGCTGTTCCTGAGTCTCCCAGGCCTGGGGGGCTCCGTGCCCTCGTTCCCAGGTGAGTCCTGACTCCTGTCCACACCTTCTGCTCAGGCTGCCCAGGCCCCTCAGCGTCAACTCAGGTGGGCCTCCTTGGTGGGTCCTCTGAGAGACTGAGTGCGAGGGGCCCTGCTGAGTCCCTGATGGCGTCCCCTGTGTTCCCAGGGCCCGGCTCAGGGAGGCAGCAGGGTGGCCCCGTGGGCGCGCACAATGCCCCCGCTGGGAGATGGCCTTGGCAGGTCAGCGTCCGACGGTACAATAAGGAGCTGGAGCTGTGGCAGCACCTCTGTGGGGGCTCCCTCATCCACCACCAGTGGGTGCTGACCGCAGCCCACTGCACCCAGCGGTGAGCCACGCAGCCTGAGGCCCCCTGGCAGGGGTGGGGGTGGGAAACACACAGAGGGCTGATGGGAGGGGGGCTGTGGGCAGGGCCCTGGCTCTCGGGGAGAGACACAGTTAGTGCAGCCCCAGCCCTGCTGCTGTGCCCAGATTGGCCCTGCCCCGGAGGCTCCTCTGAGAGGCTCCTGGTCCCTCTCCCCAGGGAGGACTGGGAGGCCTATGGCCTCAGGGTTCAAGTTGGGCAGCTGAGACTCTATGACCATGACACACTGACAACTGTGACTAAGATCGTCCGCCACCCCAAGTTCAACCAGAGCCTGTCAGCAGAGGGGGGCGCGGACGTGGCCCTGCTGAAACTGGAGGCCCCTGTGACGCTCTCTGAGCGCATCGGCCTGGTCCCCCTCCCACCTGCCTCGCTGAGGGTCCCTGAGAGGAAGATGTGCTGGGTGAGCGGCTGGGGTTACAGCAGCCTCGGAGGTAAGGCTCAGGGACCCCGCTGGGGGTGTGGACACAGGGCAGCCCGCTGGGTGAGTGGCTGTGGCTTTGCTGACAACACTTTATTCTCGGCAATTTGGGGGAATCCTCCACCTTTTTCTTGTGGCAACATGTGCATAACATTATACATGACATTGGTCAGTGCCCGGTTCAGTGGCGTTCAGCACACTCACCATGTTGTGCAGCCTCAGCACCACCATCTCCAGAACTTCTCCTCCTCACACACGAAGCCTGGTCTCCATGACACGGTCACTGCCCCTCCCCAGGCTCTGCCAACCACGGAGCTCCTTTCCACTTCTGTGCATTTACCTGTTCTGGACGTTTCATGTAAATGTGAATCATGCAACGTGTGGCTTCCACGTGTTTGCCTTCTTTCACGTGGGATGACGTTGCCAAGGCCCAGCTGTGCTGTAACCCGTGTCAGAACTGCATTGCTTTTTGTGGCCTAGTCACCTCCCACTGGGTGGAGGGAGCATTTTGTCGTCCTTCCTGAACGACAGACCGTCTCCTCCTTTTGGCTGTTGTGAATCACGCTGCTGTGACCTGTGTGTACAAGCACCGCCAGGGACCCTGTTCTCAAGTCGTTAAAACATTTTTCAATAACAGTTTCTATTCAATATTATTTTGAATTAGTTTCAGCCATACAGAATGTGAGTTGACAATCATATACTTTACAAAGTGTCTTTTCCCCCGATATTTCCATACCCACCGGGCACCATCCACAGCTATGACAATATTATTGACTATAATCCCTAATCTGTACTTCACATTCCCTGTGACTGTTTGGTAGCTACCAATCTGTTTCTTTTAATCCTTCCTTTTCCCCCTCGGGCAACCACCAGTCTGTTCCCTGATCTAGGAGCCTGTTTCTCTTTTGTTTGTTTGTTTGTTTTATTCTTTAGTTTCCACATATGGGTGAAATTATATGGTATTTGTCTTTCTGTGACTGGCTTATTTCACTTAGCATAATGGTAAGGTTTCTTTTTTATGGCTGAGTAATATTTCATTGTGCATACAGGATGGGGCAAAAGTAAGTTTATAGTTGTTCATATGGAAAATAATACAATAATTAATAAATAATAATACAAGAAGAAACTCTGTATTTTGCCTACTCATAACCGTAGCCTACTTTTGCTCCACCTTCTTTGTACCACCATGTTTTTATCACTTGTCTATTGATGGGCACTTGGGCTGCTTCCATATCTCGGCTATTGTACATACGCTGCAATGAACATAGGGGTGCATATGTTCTTTCCAATTATGTTTTGGGTTTCTTCAGATGTACATCCAGAAGTGGAATGGTTGGGTCATAAGGCAGTTCCATTTTTAATTTTTTGAGGAACCTCCACACTGTCTCCCACAGGGCTGCACCAGTCTATGTTCCCTCCAGCAGCATGTGAGGGTTCCCTCTTGCCCACATCTTCACCAAAACTTGTTGCTTGTTGATGTATTGATGACAGCCATTCTGACAGGTGGGAGGTGATATCTCAGTGTGGTTTTAATTTGCATTTCTTTAATGATTAGTGAAATCGGGCATCTTTTCATATGTCTGTTGGCTTTCTGTATGTCCTTCTTTTGCTATTTATATCTCATTTTCTACAATTTAATTTATTGTGGTGACATTGGTTAACAAGATTATAGAGGTTTTCAGTGTGCGGTTCTATGGTACATCATCTGTATCTTGCATTGTGTGCCCATCACCCAATGTCACATCTTCTGTCACCTGTATTGACCCCTTTACCCTTTCCTCCCACCCCCTGTCCTCTGGTGACCACCATACTGTTATCTGTATCTATGAGTTTTGGTTTCTTTCTTTTTCTTGTTTGTTCATTTGCTGCTTTCAGTTTTATATTCCATATGTGAGTGAAATCGTATGGTTTTTAACTTTTTCTGTCTGACTTATTTAATTTGCATGATATTCTCAGGATCCTTCCATGTTGTCCTAAATGGCTGTATGTCATGTTTTCTGATGGTTGAGGATTATTCCATTGTAAACCTGTATCACACCTTTCTCCAATCATCTAGCAAAGAACACTTCCGCTGTTTCCGTCTTGGCCACTGTAAACAATGCTGCAGTGAACGTGATATATATATATATATTTATTGATTTCAGAGAGGAAGGGAGAGAGATAAAGAGATAGAAATATGAATGATGACAGAGAGTCATTGATAGGCTGCCTCTTGCATGCCCCCTACTGGGGATCAAGTCTGCAACTCAGGCATGTGCCCTTGACCGGAATTGAACTTGGAACCCTTCATTCCCCAGGCTGACACTCTAGCTGCTGATCCAGACCAGCTGGGACAAAAGATAGTCTTGCTGGGTAAAGTAGTCTTGGTTGTAGATTCTTGCTCTTTATCACTTTAAATGTCTTGTGTCAATCTCTTCTGCCTGAAATGTTTCTGTTGAGAAATTGGTCTTATGGGACCTCACTTGTCAGTAACTGTCTTTCTCTTACCTGATTTTAAGATTCTTTCTTGGTCTTTAACCTCTGCCATTTTAATTATTATGTGTCTTGGTGTGGGCTCTTTGGGTTCATCTTGTTTTGGACTCTCTGTTCTTCCTGGGCTTGTATGTTTTTTTTTCTTCATCAGGTTGGGGAAGTTTGAAGTCATTATTTCTTCAAATAGGTTCTCACCCCTTGCTCTCTCTCTCCTTCTGGTACCCATCCCTATGGTGCAAACGTTCTGCTTCATGTTGTTCCAGAGCATCCGTCACCAAGCTTTTGGACCTCACAGACCACCAGTTGGTGACCGCTGTCCCAGAGGTCCCTTAAACTATCCTAATTTCAAAAATCTTTTTTTCTTTTCGCTACTCTGATTAGGTAATTTCTGCTGTCTTGTCATTTAAATTGCTAATTGCACTTTGAGCTTTATCTAACCTGCTATTGATTCCTTCTAGTGTATTCATGTTAGATCTCATATTTTCATTTCTGACTGTTTTCTCTTATGGTTTCTAGTCCTTTCTTTATGCTACTGTCTCTCTATTGCAGTCCTCACTGAGCTCATCTTCCTTCCCCTACGTTCCTTGAGCATCGTTAGGACCATTGTTTTGAACTCTGTATCTGGTACATGGCTTGTTTCCATTGCATTTAGTTCTTTTTCTGGGGATTTCTCCTGTTCTTTCATTTGGGGCATGCTTCTTTGTCTCCCCATTTTGGCCGCCTCTCTGTATTTGTTTCTCTGTGTTAGGTAGATCTGCTTTGTCTCCCAGTCTTGGTAGGGTGGCTTTTTGAGTACATGTCCTGTGGAGCTCAGTAGTGCAATCTCCCTGATTCCCTAAGCTAGGTGCACCTGGAATGTCCCTGGTGTGGGTTCTGTGAACCCTGCTGTTGTAGTTGAGTCGTGATTGTTGTTGGCCTGTGGTAGGTAGGGTTGACCCTCAAGCTGACTGACTGAGTATTGACCTGATCACACTGTATGAGCTGCTGTGAGTAGGCTGACCCCATGAAGCAGAATTGGCCCCAGCAGGGTCTGGTGCCTGCAGAGATCTCCCTTTGAGTGTGCCGCTTGTGGAGGTAATTGGTTGTTCTCTGCTGTGGGCTGTTTCTGGGGCCTCCGGGGAGGCACTGTGGTGCACGTCAATGTCAGACACTGCTTGTGACCTATCCTGGGCTGCCTGTTAGAAGCTACAATGTGATCCACAGTTGGTGGCTCCCTCTGCTAGGCCTGGGTGCACGTGGGAGGGGCCAAGCTGCATACTGAGGCTGATTCCCAGCAACACCAAACCTGCGTCAGGACACAAAATGCCCAAAGCACCCCAAAATCTGCCTCTGCCTGCCAGTGGCCATTAGGCTCAGCCATGATAGAGCCTCCAGCTAAGCTACGTGCCCCAGGAATGTCCCTTGTGTGGGTGAGGTGAGCCCTGCTGTGGTAGTTGAGTTGCATGAGGTAGTTTCTCAATGAGTCACTGGGTTGGGGCGAGTGGTGTTCATCAGGTTCATACAGATTCAAACTCAGCGCAAGTGCTGGTTCTGACACCACTCAATAAAAGTCTCAGGGCACACCAAGGCCAGCTACCACCACCCAGCACCCACCACCCAACAGGGGTCTTCAAATCTTTGCAGTGGGGTAGAGTCTCTGGGTGTCATCAGGGTGAGGCCAGTAGAGTTCCTCGGGATCACACAGATTAGGATTTGGCAGTGAGGAGGGTGGGCTCTGCGCAGTGGAGCTAGTCGGGTGCCTGGGGAAATGGCCCTCGCCTCAGAGACACACAACTCTGTCTCTCCCTGTGTGTCTCCAACAGCCCTGGAGTCTGCTCAGACCTCCTCCAGAGCTTCTGAGAAAGACTGTGTGGGCCCAGGCTGGTTGCAGCTGGCAGAATCCCCAGCAGGGCATGGGGTTTGTCGGGTGAGCCAAGTGGCAGCCTGGAGTGGGCAGGGAGGAGGGGCACGTTCATTCCCCCAGGCTCATGCCCTATGTAGGGGATGTTCAACTCAGGAAAGATGTCATCTGTGGGCATGTGGGAGAGGACTCAGCCCTGGATAATGGAGGCTGCCCCTCCAGCCCTCTCCCCAAAGCCATACAACCAATCTCTCCCTGTGTGACTCCTGTCCACTCTGGGCTGCTATAGGTCCGCTGGAGCCCAGTCTGGTTGAGTACCTGCCAATGAGATGTTTGTGCACTGGCCCTTTAAAAGGGCTTCCGGGTGCCTGGCAGTCCCCTGTCTCACTCTGGCAAGTGCAGTCCCCACGGATGTTCACAGCCAGATGTTGTGTAGCTCCTCTTCCAGGCACTGGTGTTCCAGGCTGGGAGCTCAGGATGGGGTGGAGACCCCTCCCTTCTCAGAGGGGACCTTTGCAGCTAAGGTGTCCCTCCTAACTCTCAATGCAGCCTTTCTGTGTCTCCACCCTCCCTGTCCTTCTCCATGTGACTTCTTCCATGTGTCCTTAATGAGGAGACCTCTTTTCAGCCAGTCTTCAGTTGGTTATTCAGGTTGAGTGTCTATAATTTAGTTGTGATTCCGATTTGGTCCTGGGAGGAGGTGAGAGTCCCTTCCACCTACTCTGTCTCCATCTTGGATCCCTGTTTTCAGTTCTTTGGGGTACAGACTAGGAGTGGAAGTTCTGGGTCATGTGCTAATTCTACATTTGGTTACTAGAGGGGGGATTTCCTGCTGAGTCTAAATGTGTGCAGAGCTGGGGTTTCATGATCAGATTCATGGACACTGAGGACACTGGTGTTTGCTCTGCCAGGCGGACAGGCCCTCCTGAGGCTCTGCCTGGGTCCTCCCCTCGCCCCGTGGGGGTGTGTGGACCTTGATTGTCCTCCTGAGGATGAGCCAGTCTGGGAGGGAGAGGCAGGGCCTGTCGTGATCTCACAGTGCCCAGGTCCCTAAATCAGAATGACACCAGCGCAGAAGTGTTTCCTTCCTGCTGTGATGCATTTCTCTGGGATGAGCCCTCATCCCTTCCTTTTCAAGGAGAACAATCCTCGGATAACTCTCTCCTCAGTGCCCGTCCTCAGGCCTGTGGAGCCCAGACTGTGGCTGATGAAGTGCTGCGTCCTAGAACTAAATGGGTTAGTGGATGCTGGAAGCTCAGTTCCTGGCCAGGCGTAGCTGCTCTAGACCCAAGGGTCAGGGCCCAGAAGGACTGGAAACAGTACCTTGTTGTTGGGAAAGAACAGAAGCCTGGACCAGCCCTGGTTCTCAACCAGCCCCTCCCCACAGCTCCACGGCTCTGGCCCTACCAGCTGCAGGAGGTGATGGTTCCCATTGTGGGGAACAGGGTCTGTAACCATCGCTACCAGAACTCTTCCACCAACACTGGCCAGATCATCAAGGATGACATGCTGTGCGCTGGAAGTGAGGGCCAAGACTCCTGCCAGGTGAGCCCCACCTGTCCCGTCCTCTGTCCTCTGTCCCCTCCTGGCCCAGGGAATCGGGACTCAGAAGCTCCATGCAGTGGCCCGTGTGGAGATGTTCACTGAGTCCTGCCTCTCCCCACAGGGTGACTCCGGGGGCCCCCAGGTGTGCAGCTGGGAAAGCACCTGGGTCCAGGTAGGGATCGTGAGCTGGGGATACAGCTGTGGTCATCGTGACTTCCCTGGGGTGTATGCCCGGGTGATGAGCTACATTTCTTAGATCCAGAAGTATGTCCCTCCGCCCCCTGGATCCTAGATGAGGCCAGGCAGGGTTCCCATGATGGGGAGACCCTCAATCTTCCTTGCTGATACCCCTGTTCTTTCCCAATTCCAGCCTCATCCTTCCACCTCCTCACCCTTCATCTCACCCTCCAGTGTCATGAGCCTCCTGCCCTCGGTGTCCCCTCCTGTCCTGCCTTTAGGGTGGCAGACACAGGAGATGCTCCGCAGGCTGGTGTCTCTCACAGTAGGGGGGCCAGGACAAGGGGTCTGGGCCAATGCCTCCT
>NW_005873033.1:24878-36685 GCF_000147115.1 Myotis lucifugus | reverse complement strand
AATATAAACATACTATAAATCCTTAGTGTTTCAGACAGAGAATTTAACATTAGGGATCTCTGATTCCAAGTTTAGAGTATTTTTGTTTGTATTTAACTTCTATTCATGGTATTATCTTAAGTGATTGTCAATATTTTTTAATAAAATTAGAAAATTTTTAAAGGAATTGTCATAAAAATCTGTTTTTATAAAAACCCAAAAATCAGTCGTTAGCCATTAATATATCTCTATTGTGGATTCAGATTTTGGATCTTTTTTTTCCCCAAAGCAATATACAGATTTAATGCAATCCCTATCAAAATTCCAATGTCATTTTTTAAAGAAATAGAATGAGAATTCATCAGATTTGCATGGAACCACAAAAGACCCTAATAGACAAAGCAATCCTGAAAAAAATGAAGCTGGAGGTATTACCTGACTTCAAATTATACTACAGAGCTATGATAACCAAAACAGCATGGCACTGGCAGAGAAAGAGCAACACAGATCAATGGAACAGCTATAAAATCACATATATATGGACTTACAATTTTCGGCAAAGATGCCAGAAACACACAATGGAGTAAAGATAGTCTCTTCAATAAATGGTGCTGGGAAAACTGGAAAGCTACATGCAAATGAAAGAAACTGGATTACAGTTTGTCCCCATTTACAAAAATTACTTCAAAAGGGAATATAAGACCCAAAACAATAAGTGACATAGAAGAAAACATAGATAACAATCTTTTGGACCTTGGTCATAGAGAACACTTTATGAAGTTGACCCCAATGGCAAAGGAAGTAAAGGCAAAAAATTTAATGGGACTATATTAAATTAAAAAGCTCCTGCACAGCAAATGAAACTAACAACAACACAAAGAGGCAGCCAACCAGATAGGAGATGATATTTGCAAACAGTAGCTCCAACAAAGATTTAATTTCCAAAATATACAAAGAATTCATAAAACTCAACACTAAGCAAACAACCCAATTAAAAAGTGGGCAGAAGCCCTGACCAGTTTGGCTCAGTGGATGGAGCGTCGGCCTGTGGACTGAAAATTCCCAGGTTCAATTCTCTTCAAGGCATGTACCTTGGTTGCGGGCACATCCCCAGTGAGGGGTGTGCAGGAGGCAGCTGATCAATGTTTCTCTCTCATTGATGTTTCTAGTTCTCTATCCCTCTCCCTTCCTCTCTGTAAGAAATCAATAAAATATATTTTTAAAAAATGGGCATAGGACCTGAAATACACCTCTCTCTTCCACCACAGAACTTTTCTCTGAGGGGGTATCCAGATTCTGACTGTAGTGGTTTACAGGGCCATGTGTTGAGGTGTTGCCCATAGCTTGTAGGGGAGGGGGGATGAGAACTTCCTCTCCTTCCCTGGGCTTTGCTGGCTGAACTCATTGGGGAACTGGGCCCTGTTCCCCCTAATGAAGCCCAAAGGTCCCAGGACACATCTGTCTGTCTCCAAGACAGAAGCCCAACGTGGAGACACAGTCTCAGTGCCTTAGCTCTATCTTGCTCCCTTACACCCCCTCACCACCACACCAAATAAAAGGGGCTAAAACAATCAGCCCCACTTGACACTCCAATCTCTCAGCATGCCAAATGCCTGGGTCCTCTGCACAGTCCATAGGGGCACAGATTTCCAGTCCAGAGCATTGCATCTTTTTCTTAAGGTAGTTTAAAATGAAATAATTTTCATGGAATTCTTGTAGAGAAAGTGGTCTTCAAAAATCTTTAAAAATAAAATTAATGTAATTTAAATAATATATTAAAATGTATCAACTCTTGAAATAACACACTGAAAAATTTTCTACATTCCCTTAATTTTTTGCTTTGTGTACTAGATATCTTCTTACACTAACTTCCAAACAAATACCAACATAAAAAATAATATTTTGAAGTACATGTTAATTAAAATAATCCATAGCTTGGTAATTTTTTTGATTGCATGAGAATCTACATATATATACAAAAGGCTAATATGCTGTGTGTGACTGTCTGACCAGTCCCTATGACACACCCTGACCACCAGGGGGCAGATGCTCAATGCAGGAGCTGCCGTGACGCGCACTGGCCATTTACAGAGAAACAGAACTGTGGACCTGGTTCCCACAAAGCAACACTCTGCTTTCCCCAAGTGGGACCCAGGCCCCGCCACCACCCTGGAATGACAGCCCACCAAATTGCAGCCGACACTGCTGACACCCCATGGTGCAAAATGCGGCCCACAGCCCAGACCAGCCTGGAAAGGGAGGCTGTGGGCACCGGGTAATGACTTCACGTAGCAACGCCTGGCTTCCTCTCCCTAGCGACTAGCCTCCTTGGAGTTTCTTCAGCCCCAGAGCACAACTTGCTTTATAGCCAGGTGCAAACATTTTACACTTTAACCAAATGTCTATGAAGGGTTTTCCTGTACCTCATCTCATTTGATCATCACAAAAGTCCTAGAGTAGGTAGATAGGAGACTTGGTGGAATTCTATTTCCTTTTCATTAGCCAGAAAATGGAGATTTAGAAAGCTTAGAAACTTGACCCAACTGAAAAGAAGTAAGAAATGGTGGACCTTCAGGTTTTCTCACTGCGCAGAATATAGTCAAACTCTGCTGCAGTTACGTGATCTACACTACTAATCTTCTTCCTGTTGGTATTTACTCTGTGTTGCTGACAATACCTGAAAGAGAAGTTGGGGTGCTTCACTGGGCTGGAAAAAGTTTAGCTAAATCAGAAATCAGGTCTAATTAAGCAAGTTTATCTATATATATAAAGCTATCGCTGGCGCCAATCACACATGTGTGCTTTGATCTGTCATTGTCGATCATGAATTTGGTTGACACTTCTATTATAGAGAAAGGGCAAATAGCAATATTAAAATATTTCTTCTAATTAGTTTTCTTTCAAATTCGTGCACCAGGTCACTAGTACATATAAATAATAATTTGGCTGTAACTATTTTGGCTTAACACTACTGAACTATATAGGACAACAGACAAGTGGTAGAGCTGATTAATGTGTCTGTCATGGGGGAAGTGAAGCAGAGAAGTTAAGCAATCAGCACTAGAGTGGGGCCCAAATATCATTGTACAATTTTAATATGTGCATTTAAAAAGGAATAACTATTATTTCAATGATGCAATTCAAGGACATAACCTATGGTTTTCACCATATTGTAAAAATCATATTCACTAAGATTGGTCCCCATCATTTAATGCTACACAGGAAACAAACTTCTAGTGACTGAATCAGCAATGAATAAAGGGAAATAATGTGTATTAGTTCAGCTCAGGACAACAGAAATGATGAAGAGGTTAAAAGAGGTGATTATCTATAGTGAAGAAGATAAGCCTGGGAAATTATTTAATATGATTTTGTTTGCAAGAGGATAAAAATATTTTAAATAGATTTGTCAAACTGATATCTTAAAATTCAAGTTTTCTTTGTTTTTATTCATCAAAAGGAGTTATATGTATGGAAATAACCATATCATATATATTCCTCTGCCCTGGCCAGTTTGGAGTATCAGTTTGTGGCCTGAAGGGCCTCAGGTTTGATTCCAGTCAAGGGCATATATCTCCAATTCACAAGCTTTATTCATTTTCCTCATTTTCTTTGTTTTTATACCACTGTTTTCTGATTGCAATTCATTCTCTGTTATCTATTTAAAAAGTATTTTATTTTAGAAAGTCCATACTGTTTGTTATTCTAGGTTCAAAGTTGGCTTTCCTTAGCTGCTTGCCAGAAAGCGACAACATTACTGCTAAATCTGAAAAGAAATTAGAGACGGTATTTTATGTAACAATTAAAACTGTTAGTGCTATATGAAGGAACACAGAAATGAAGTACCTTTTGGTGTTTTTTTATTATTATTATTATAAACCCATTTTTCCCTTCCTCAATGCCAGCTCCTCCTCTTTTACCAAATATTTGTGTTATGCTGACCCTGTTATTAAGAAACCTTACCCCCTTCAAACATAGCATGTACCTACACTAGAGCAAAGCTGTAGTCATTTTTTACTTGGGAGAAGATATTTTCCAGAGCTATTCTGTTCTCTGTGACTCACTTATGGACATTCTAAACTACAGCATCCTTTATTAATGCTGTGAATATTATTCCTGGAGGATATAACCCATGCTTCTTGTATGTGTGTGGGAGTGTCAAAGCCATCTGCTAACAGAGGTCCATGGTAATACATCTTTAATAGCAGAAGAAAAGCCATCGGGCTGACCTAAGGCATCTATTTAGCTTTCTAGCTGCCGTTTCACTGATCTCAATGGGATCTGTCAGAAAGCGCTAAAGCAAGTGGTTCTGCCTGTCAGTTAACAACAGTTAAAGAAAATGAACTTCTCAGAAACTGAGCGCAACTAGTGATCACTTCTGATTTATTGTCTACTGTGGCAGGCCATGGCTATGCACTACTGCTTTCTTCGTCTGCACCATTTCATCAAGACGCTTAGTCAAAGAAAAAAAATGGTAATATTTGGAAAATGTTCTCTTATTATTAGAATGGAGCTATGTGGGGGACTTGAATATAATAGCTATCCACCTAGCTTGAAAACAGCACTGGAGTCGAGCCACATTGGTAAAGATGGTGGCATTTGCCTGTTTTGAGGAGGAGAAAAACAAAGAAAACATCCATCTGTAGAACACTGGTTCAAGGGACCTTCAGCGTGGCAACATGCAAAAACCCCTCGTTAGATCATCAGAATGCTTGGCATTTTGGCACTTGTACAAATGTCCACCTCCCTTCTCAATTTCTCCTGGGAGTGGAATGCAAGTCTGGCTACAGCCTAGTTGGCTGTCTCTCCCTGGATGTCCTTCAAACAGACGACGTGCTTGCGGGGACTGTGTTTTATTCTGCACAATCCCTAGAAAAGAAATGTCATACAAACTAAACAAGAGAAGGTTAATCATATGAAGGGGAGATAAAGCAAGTTCAAAAATCTTATAACACATATTTTCTGAGACTCATAATATTGATAGATCTATTTTCCTTTAATGGCTGGGTTCTTTATGACATATGCCAGGAATTATACATGATATACACTGAGAATACATAAGAAATATACATATGTATGTATATACATATTTGAATTTATTCATATATATTGAATATTACTCATTTATTTTCCAACATGAATTATTGATCACCCAGTTTTATCATATTACTGTTTCAGTTGCTTTGAATAGTATGTCTAGAACAGAAACAGGCCTCATTTTATAGAAACTTGATCAAGTCCAGGAGGTAAAACTTAAAAAGTATTATAGACAATATTGGATTTAGGAAAATGTATAAATGGTGAAGTTACTTGAAATGATGTTGTGATCTAAGCAGAGGTAGCATAGACAGGAAAGGTGCTTTTAAAAGAAAGTTGTATTGTTTTGTTTTGTTCAAAAAATACATTTTAGGAAGTTGTTGGAATGGATAGTTAGAAAGGCTGAGGCCCTTTTAAAAGGTGAAGTATAGATTGATTTTGTGTGGTGAGAAGTACTTCTGATGTTCCTTTTAAATTTGTTCTCATATTGAATGAAATTAAGAATATCTCATTTTGAACAAAATGCTAACCTTTTTCTTAGCCTTTCCTTAGACTTAACTATTGATGCTACAACTCTGACCATGTGATTCAGAGAATGGCAAAAGCAAACACACAAATGAATGGATTAACTAGTGATAATTTGGGGGTGGGCCAGAGCAACAATGGTGGTGACATTGTGCAGAGAATAAAACACTGAGAGAAGCAAAATTGTTTCTCTGACAAAATTGTGTAGAAGAAACCTGTAATGTTCTGTCACATAGCAGCTGGATTTTCCATTCTTTTCTCTCTCTTTTTTTAGAAGAGGTCAATTTTAGAGGATTTTTAGTTCAAATCTGCCCCAAAGATCTCCTATTTCTTTAAACAAATATAAATTTCCATAGTAGCATAGATTATTATTAATGTTTATAAAAATAAGACACTTTGATAAGAAATTCATAACAAATGATTTTATAATATTGTAACGGAAGGAAAGCATCAAACAAATCTTCCAGCTTAATGTTAAGGCTCAGTGTTGGTGGTTAACAAAAACTTTATTATACTAGTGTTTATATGCTATCGAGTTTGCTCAGTTAAAAAATCAGTAACATATTCTAGTAAAATTTTTAATTTGTTACACTTAATATATAGGTGCAGGTCACATCCCTTGTCATTTTGAAAGCATATTTTGTAGTCTTTCCATAGTAGCAGTAATTATACTTGTGAAATTATTTTTATTAAGATTATAAAATACATTGAATAGTGCATTCAATTTGGTAAAAATAATTTCTGTCATATATCCTCATCAGTTTCTAACAAAGGTAAAGAAAGTAAAATTATAAAATTTAGGCATACAATTCTGTATTTTTATTTTAAATAATCAACACAGATACATATGTGTGGATTTTAAAAAGAGTATAATATATGTGCCTATAGACTTTATATCCAAGATCCTTAGGTTCTCTTTGGTGTTTAAAATTGTGGTCACACATTAGGCATCTTAATGTGGATGCCACCATATATAAAAATACATGTTGTAGGAAGAATAAAGAGCCTCAAGTGTCTAGAACTCTTTCCTTATCAGTAATAACAGTGCCCTGTCAACTTCATAGTCACCAGCTCTTTCAGGAAATTTAATGCCAGTTTTTCCAATGCCCACTGAGTCTCAAAACTTGGTACTAGTACAGGGGAAGCTCTATTCAAATGATGATCACACAAGTAGGAAGACTACACAGTGATGATCCTTATGCCAGTCTGATACCAAATTCATGCTTTTCTACAATACAGGACTCTTCTATCAAAATAGTTTTGCTCAATATTTTCAAATAAACAAGTTTAAGGCCTGACATATTTTAAAATCTATTTGATACTATAAATGGTGATAATCTATTTATTTAAGTAACCTCTCTACTATTTTTCTAGAAATCCCAAATAATAGATACTTTAGAAATTTTTAAAAGCTTTGATGAAGCCATAAGAAATCAAATTTAAATTCTCCAATTGGAAAAATATATATATAATGGAATTATTAGGACATAAGCATGATTATTCTACATAAAATGATTGATTAAATTATATAATTATTTGTATCTATTCATCACATTTAATAGAATTTTGTAGTAAAGAATCTAGGAAGCTGCCCTAACCGGTTTGGCTTGATGGATAGAGCGTCATCCTGCGGACTGAAAGGTCCCAGGTTTGATTCCGGTCAAGGACATGTACCTTGCTTGCGGGCACATCCCCAGTGGGGAATGTGCAGGAGGCAGCTGATCGATGTTTCTCTCTCATCGATGTTTCTAACTCTATCCCTCTCCCTTCCTCTCTGTAAAAAATCAATAAAATATATATATAAAAAAAATCTAGGAAACTTTGCCCATTCAATGGCACAAATAATAAATAAACTAATTAACAAGATAAAAGCAAAAGTACTATTTTAATCTATTTTTCTAATTTGACTGAACAAGGGAATTAAGTCATAAGTTATAATATTTTGACTTTCTCTAGAAAATGTGTGTATCTCCTCTAGTTAATATAAAACAAATACACTTAAGTATTTATAGTATTATCACATGACTCTAATATCCACACATAGATGAACCAATGTCAAGGGTGTTTATTTTCTAGAGTCTTTCTTGACATGATATTTATGATTATTCTTTCACAAACCACAAAAATTGGGGAGGTGTTAACAATGCACTGGGATAACCTCAGTTGTAGATGCTTATGAAGCACATGAAAAATAAGAAACAAATAAGTCAAATGATAAATGACTTATTTATCATTATATTATATAGTATGTTATTTAAAATATATAGGCCTTATTAAAGTAATACAATAAACATTTTATGAAGACATATTTATTTTTTTTGTTTCTGACATTTTATTAAAAATATTTTACAGATATGTACTACAAGCATCCTAATGGATTGTTAAATGAAATGTGTTGCAACAACTAAGCCACATCAACGATACAATTTGAAGATTTAGCTATATGGTTTTGTTTATATTCAAATTTATGTAATTTTTTTATTTTATTCTTCTAGATATATGGGATTTTAGCTCTTCCATTTTTTTTGTTACGAGGAAAAGTTTAGTTATTTCAGATTAAATGAAAGCATTAAATGCCAGCTACTTTGACGGCTCTCTTTTTTTTACAAATATATCCTGTCTTTCTAATTTCATTTGATAACATTCCAACAGGTGACATTTTAACATCTAGCTCTTTAGCCCTGTGAAACAGACTATGAAATGTTTGGAAGAGAATCAGATTTGAAGGTTTCACTCTACATTTAAATATCTTATTTCATAAAATAGGCTCTCCCATGTTAATATTCGCAAATAATTTTCATCATTATCTCCTGCTCTCCATTACCCATGTATCCAATTAACTGACAGGTTGAGTCAGAATCTCCTGTTGAGGTAACACTTTTGTGTTTTTTTTTAAAACTGTCATTTAGCTCCATTACCTGCATGTCATTGATCCTTGCATCGTTCTACAACATTTCTCTTGAAAGCCTGTCCACCTGAGTCACACCTAGGATATGAGTCTCGCCTGTGCCTACCTTTAAAATTAAGGCTTTGACCACTGAGGTCTTTGAATTGTGCTCATATTGTGACAACAAAACACATAAAACCAGAAATTGTTTCTAAAGGATCAGCCAGGTGAAGGCTTATTCTCATTTCTCAATCTTCTTAGCATAGACAGGATATTTAAGGTTTTATGATCCATCTTTTGCTAGATCACATGTGTTTTTGCCATTCACAAGCAAAGCTCAGCAAGATGTTCATTACAAACTGAGTCAGAGGCAAGTTTGCCAAAATGTCTTTGGGTTTCTTCGGTTTTTTCTTTGTTGTTGCTTTTTTTCTTCCTCACCTGGACTGAGTTTTAAGAAAACCTGGGAAGAATTATGATTTACAATTGAGGTTGTCTAAATTGGGTGTGTAAGCTAAAATCCTATGCAAAGTCTAACTAATGTGAATTTTTCACAACCAAAGCCTTCACCTAATGCCATTTTTTTCCTACAAATGTAAAAAAATCCCTATTTCCCACATGCATATAAGATGCATATATAAAATTATAACAAAGAGGAAAATTGTGCAAGCAACATTAAAATCTCAAATATGAATTCCACACAGTAATACAAATGATGGTTCACAAAAAAATATACTTCAAATATTACCATTACTATGAATAAAATTATGAGTAATTTTTTTCCCTTTTACTAGGGCATAAATCCACAAATTGGAGACTGCATACCTAAAATAATAAATATAAACAATTAATAGTAATTACAAAATGTACTTTAATATAATCAAACATGGTGGTACATAATTGGCTAATTAATAATGATTTCAGAAATATTGATATTCAGTTTTAATTTTAAATAAATGACTTTACTGTAAAGCATAGGACTTTAATTTTAGTCTCTAAAACATGCATTAGAAGACTTTCAAAGTGTTGGCTATCTCCCTTGTTTTAGTTTCTTTAAAGGTTGGAGCTATATGGTACAGAAATTCTGTTTTAAGACACTAAAAATTCTAGATTTCTGGAGCATATTCAAAACAACTTGATTTCTTGGAGTAGTTTAAACAATCTCATTGCAACAATTTTTCTCACATTATTAATGTGTTCAGCAAGATTTATGTGTAAATACTGATAAAGTGAAAGCTTCTACATCCTCAGTGTCACAACTACTGGTGTCTAACATAATGGCTATTGGTAATTTTATTTCAGTCCCTTTCTTCATGAAAAAGGAAATGAGTTATATTAAGTTTAAGATTGTGGAGTCAGAAAACAAGTAAATGAAAACCTACGAACAGTCATGGATAATATTTTAGGGTGATAATGCTTTTACCCATTCTTAGACATGGTCTTTGATGTAAGGGACCAACTAAAGTAATTGTTTTGAAAACATTGCACCTTTATTAGCAGTAAATGATACAATTTAAACTGCCTGTCACTAATTAAGCACCCTTTTAGACTGTCAAATCAAAATGAGTAATAAAAGTGCATACTCTGTCTTCTTAAAACCAATAAAAAAGATAACTAAATATATAACTAATAAATTAAGTATTAGATTCACTAAATTTATAATTTTAAAAAGAATTAGAGGTAAAATATAGTCATATTACAGGGGTTATTGCAGTTTTCAAAAAATTTTTGGAATGTAAACTTATTAAGTATAGTTCTAATCATATGGTAACAAAGAGTGAAATTGTATAAACATATTATTATTATCTTATGACTTCAGGTCTCTCCTGTTAAACAAATAAAATGAATAGGTGAACCTGGCTTTATGTTCATCCATGATAGATCTGAGCATTTAGTTTAACAAACTCTTCTAAGAATGGTTCAAGCTCACCAGCTACATCAATTGCTGAAGTGCCAGGCTCAGCTTTGAGAAAGACTCTAAGTAGCTGAAGTGAGAATTAAACTGCCATGTTCCTGAAGCTTACTCATTTCTGTACCCCTTTCCAAGCTTCCAATAATGGCACATTCTTTCCAGCCTTGTGATATAGTTAGTTGCTTTAATTTTAAGAATCAGTCAAAAAAATGAGTCAAGTCCTTTATACTATACGAATAAGAAAGAGCCTTAACAAAATGAATAAGGTATTATTTTGTTTGTATAAATTTTTAAAAATATAGTAAAACAACTATAGACATATATTGAATTTACTTCTACCTTAAATGGGAAATAACATAAGTTATAGTAACTTCCTATTAAGCAGTTGAAGGTATTTTTGAATATCAATATAATTTTAATTGATACATTCATGATAATTTCTACTTTGTCAAAAACACACTGGAAAAATTGCAGCTTTATAATGAAAAAGGTGGATCTGCAATATAGTTAACATCTTCAATGAATCATGATGTTAATTACTTTATTCTCGTTAACATAGCCTTTTGATACTTAGTTTGCATCTTACAGATATTTTTATAGGTATTGCCAACAAGTATAAAAAGGTAATCATCTAAAGTAAATTCAAAATGTATATCTAAATAAGTAAAGGTTTTTATGGAAAATTTGTAATAAATTATCCACATAATGTAGAGGATATTATTTTGGTTCTACTTACTAGGAAATTATAAAATGAGTTACATACTCATTTACTATTAGAGCTGTATCATAATAGTAATTAATTCAATTTCCTGTTATAGATTTATAAACTGTGTTCATATAGTTAGTTAACTAGAAAAGTAGAACAATAATCTGATTTAGTATTTGATCAAATGTCTTTTTAAAATGTATTCCTTTCTTGAATAATAGTTAGACTAACCTGTGTGTGTGTGTGTGTGTGTGTGTATTTTATACTTTCTCCTGGCTAACATCTGCATAGACTGCTGTTTTATGCACTGTACAGATTTCTATTTGACTAAAGTTATGGAGGTAATTTGATGCAATGCATTTGTTTGCTTTTTAAAAGAGGTTATCAAATAGATAGACCAGATAATAAAATTCCTCTATGATAGAGGTGAAAAGGACCTGCAGGTCACATAACCACTTCAACAATTTAAGAATTACTATTTCTTTTGAATTATGTTTTTAAATATTTCACCAATCTAATGTTAAGATGAGTCCAGGGATGACATTACAAATATTTTCACGCTGTGTTTTCTAGAATCTTTTAAACTCAGTTACAAAATGTTTCCTGAGGAGATGTTTTACTTTTAATATTCTTTCTAACTAAATTTATATATTCTATCAACTGTTATTTTAGCCTAATCCATTCAACCACTAAAACATTTTATCACTTTTACCTTATCCACTTATTGATTTTTTTTCTCCCTTCTGACCTTTAAATCTCTGTAT
>NW_005873033.1:21868-24778 GCF_000147115.1 Myotis lucifugus | reverse complement strand
CAAGTATTTTTGGAAAAACATTTAAGAGGTGTAATTAAGTAAAAAAGAATTATTCTATATTGAATGAATAAAAATGTCCTTAGCGTTCTGAAATTTTGACATTATCACACAATGGATAAATTAACCTCATTTTATAAAGTGATCAAATTTAAAATGTAAAATATACATGGGAAATTACAGACCAGGTACAATCATGTGCAAACTGATAAATCCAGAGTCCAGGCCAAGTTCTAAGTTATTATTGAAAAATAAGAACTTTATGGTTTATTGTATCTGCTGTTATGTTATATGTCTGTTAATTTTTATGCCATGGTTCAGCATTATATATTTTACTGGTAATTTTGTTTCTGAGGTCGATTTTTCTTATAACTGAGGAGAAGATAGAAGGGGAGGGGAGGAGAAGAGGAAGTGATGTATAGCTATTTTACTGCAATAACAAGAGGGGTTTATTGAAATCCAACTCCTTTGTCTGTTTTTGCCTGATGTTCCATCCAACTATGTTTTTGTGACAAGAATGGATTCAGCTGAAGGACTGGAGCAAAGTGTACACATTCACAGATAAAAAATTATGTAATAAAACCTGGACCACCTTTGATGCAAAAGCAGCTTTGGAATTCAAATTGTTGCTTTGGAACAAATAAACGAGTTTTGGATTGGACCATTCACTTCTAGTACATGTGTCCTGAAGCTGAGGGATTCTCTGTTTTTTATCATACTTAAATAAGACACCATTAAATCGGAAGTAGCCAGGCATTGTAAGATATTTTAGATCACAGTAGTTGGTCAACAAATGTATATTGAGGAAATATAATATGCCACACAAAAAAGAAAAGGGAAAATAAAAAATCCTCTACGTACGCATTAAGAATCGAAGTAGCAAGCCATACTACCAAGAGCAGTTATCAGAGGATTACACCAGTGGGATTCCTCAGTTGCTAGTGGGAGTGGGGTTCTTGGCTACCACTGAAATGAGCATGTCCAGAGGCCCCCAAGGGGGACGAGATGTGGTAAAATACTTTATTTTCATGGAGCTACATCCGTCAGGTTGTAAAGTTCCATGTCCCTTAACACAGTCCTGAAAAAAAGTGCAGCCAGCTTCATTAGAGCCAAATGTAGGGCCATTGTCCAGAGCTTCTGTTTCATGGTGGAGTTGGGTCTGATGTAGCATGAGGCTAATTCAGGCCATTCATGCATTGTGTGGAGTCCACGTGGCCCACAACAAGTGCAGAATGTGCAAGCCCAGTGGGCCCTGAGTCAGGCGTGAGCAGCAAGAGAGATCCAAGAGAGGGTATCTTTGTTCAGAAGTTAAGCATCTCGGATTCCAGGACCCAGAAGTGGCTACTGACTCCCTCCCAGGTGTGACTGACAGGTAAGCATCTTCCCATGTAACCCAGACCTATCAGGCGTGTGTCTATTGTCCAGTGCCTTCCCTCAGTGATCTGTGGGGATCAGACTTGGAGAATGCTAACTGCAGCTTTCTGGTAAAGCTGTATAAATGGCATGCCTATATTATCTAGCCATCCCTTTATTCCTTTTCTGTTAAATAATAACCAGGTCTTTATAATGGCATCAGCATGATGGTCTACTACTACGTGGTAAACATTAGATATTCGTCTTATATTTATTTTCTCTCATTTAAAAATATTTCAATTTAGTTAATGTTTTATAATATACTTAAGAGAACAGCAGTCATATATGCATGCAATTTATAAATATTCTTGACTTAAACACTGAGTGGGATTCAATAAAGAGATAATCGTTTTGCTCTTTTCTCAAACTGTCCTTTTGAATCCATCTTTTCCTGTCTCTGGCTGTTCATGCACAGAACTGTTGGGACAGGCAATCTCCTACGGGCCTGCATGACCCTGTACACTTCCGCTGGGTGTGCTTATGATATAAGTCTCTGGCCACTATTTACCTGGCATGCTGTTCGAGATTGTGTTTGCACAGAGCAAACTTGAAGGATAATATGATATCTCCCTCTGGGATAAAGAGTCAGTGTGCTTGCTGCTTGTCACAAAACAACAGTGCTCTAAAATCATTGCTCCTTCTTCCCTATGCTCTGCTCGCTACATGGGCCCTCCATGTGGCCTGTGGTGGAGGGCAAGGGCAACAAACACATCATGCTCACGCTGCTCCCTGTGCCACGAGTAATAATGTGCTGTCTGAGATCCAGGAGTCCCATGTTTTCTGCCAGCATTCTCTAAACAGTAAGAGATAAATTTATCCATTAGTAAGACAAAGTGAAATCAGAGACTCTGATGGTTTTTATAATGAGCATGAGCTGCTGAAAGAGACATAGATAGAACACAGGAGGAGGATCCAGTGGACTTGGTTTAGGAATAAGAGAAGACACCCTGGGATCTGGTAGCTAATGCTTTGTCAGAGTACTGGGTAGAGGGGACCAGGAAGGAGTAGTTCTCATTAGTCTGCCTTTAAATGATGCCATGTGGGGAAGGGGAGACTCAGAATGAGACATCACAATGGTGACTTGGTTATTGCTCATTCCCTCCAAATACAAGGGGCACTTTTCAACCATGTGCAAACTGATAGGACCCCTCCTCTGAAAGGCAGGGTGGCTGTGGCTCCGGAGTCAAACAATCTCCAAAGATGAAATAGTGTCAGCAATGCAAACTTTGTAGTTTAAGTATATAGCTTTGTGTTAACAAAATAATCAAAATCTGTTCAGTTGAACCCTAGCAGGTGGCTGCACTAAATTAAAAAGAAATGAAAATCTTATTGGCATAGAACCACTCTCTCCATTCGTAACCCCAGTGTCTCCCTGCCCTTCTATTCAACCTCATCTGGGCCCCTCCAACAGTGAGAGTAATTCAGGGGGACAATTGGCAGGCTGCTTGTCGGGTGGAATGGGGGACTCTTTTGGTGAGGCTGTGACTGTCTCCCTGGCTC
>NW_005873033.1:17563-21281 GCF_000147115.1 Myotis lucifugus | reverse complement strand
AAATGCAATGCAGGTTCTAGGAAAAGAACTTCTGTGGGAAAATCTAGTTAAATATAAATCAGTGTTTTGCTTTAGTTAATGGTGTAAGAGCAAGATTAATTTCTTCCTTTTGATAAATGTTCTGCAATGACATGAATTGTTAGCATAAGGGGAATTTGGGTGAAGAGCATATGAAGACAGATTCAGCATCTCTTTTGTAAGTCGAATATATTAAAATAATCAAGTAGAATTTTTTAAGTGCTAAATAATTTAAAAATCGAAAAATGAAATGATGACAGTTTTATGAATATGAGCAAACAAAAATAACCATAATTTACAACCAAGGGGATGTGTTACATAGCATATTAATTCCTACTATCCTGGAAGACAGTTAGAGAAAAAAAATAACCAAAATGTAGCAGCAAGAGATAAAATGATGCAAAATACAAAAAAAGAGGATAAGAGACATAAATACAGAGAGAAAAGTTGACAGGAAATTATTTGCAGCCCCAGAAAAGCGAACATATAATGTGGAGTAGACGCAATGTTTGAAGATTTAACACATGAGACTTTTCGAAAAATGAAAAATATCAATTTACAGATTCAAGAAGACATATGCATACTGACATAGATTAAATTTTAAAAAGGAAGATTCATATTGAGAAATATGTACTAAAACTGTAGAAAGAGGGAGGGAGGGAGGAAGGAAGAAGAGAATATTAAAAGCAGCTGAAGTAAAAGAGGTGACCTTCAAAGAACCAAAATAAGCCTTACAGCTAATTACATAACAGAAGCAAAGCCAGAGACAAATGTTTGAAAAAGATTAATTAACTTCCATCTTACAATTCTATACCTAGCAAGGTTTCTTTTAAGAAGGAAGGAAAACTTAGTTTAGGCAAAGGAGAAATGAATTTACCTCTAGTATATACATACTCATGGGGAAAACTGACCTGTTTCCTTAGGTAGAAGAAAAAGAATTCTTAGATTAAATTTTAGAGATGCAGATAAAAGTAGACTGAACTGAAAATGAAAAATATGTTTGTAAAACTAACTGAATATGAACTACTAAAAATAATAATGATGCTTTATGAGTTTTGGAATCTTACAAAGTGTAAAATACAGAATAGTAATAAAACTAGAGACAAGAACAAATATTCTTATAAGTTCTTCATAATTGCTGTGAGAAGAGCAAATTTAAAAATTATATTAGTTTCTTGATAAGTTTAGAAAACATATTATTAAGTC
The DNA here is from genome assembly GCF_000147115.1 of Myotis lucifugus. NCBI lineage: Eukaryota > Metazoa > Chordata > Mammalia > Chiroptera > Vespertilionidae > Myotis > Myotis lucifugus. The sequence continues at coordinate 20,057 of NW_005873033.1, read as the reverse complement.
TAGTAGTAAAATAGTAAATGGTGTCTGTGTGTGTTGTGTGTGTGCACGGAGAGAAAAAAGAAAGGAATGATGAGAAAATAGTCATCAGAAATAAATCAATATAAACAAAGTTTTACACTGAAAATACATGGATGAAATGCTTTAAATTTTATAGGACTACATTCTAACAGAATTAAATGTAAACAGTATATGTTGTTTACAAGAGACATCAAAACATAAAGATGTTGACATTAAAATGATAGAAAAAGTGGTATCAGAGACATTGATTTTTTTAAAAAGTTGAGGAAGTCATGTTAACATCAGAAAAAAATTAATACCCAAATAATTACTACAGATAAAGGGGGTCATTTAATACATTGAAAACTAATTTACCAAGAAAATATAGTTCGCAATTCATATGCAACTAAAAAATGACATCAGATTGTATAAACTAAAATGGATAGCTGTAATATAAGCATTGATATTGGGTGATTTTTAGCAATTTCTAATTGAACATACCAGGAGAAACAGTTAAAAATTTAGTATAGATACAAAAATACCCCAGTTTAATTTGGTAACTACTAAGCCACATGTGGCTAATTCAAATAAAACTTAAATAAATTAAAAATATATTTACACTAGCCATAATTCAAACTCTCATGAACACATTACCATATTAGACAGTTTAGAATATAGAAATGTTACATCATTACAGAAATCTTATATAATAAAGAGGAACTATGTAAATTGACCATCAAGCCCTCACACAAGATGGCCACTGCAGGGGAGGGCAGTTAGGGGCAACCAGGAAGCAGGGGAGGGCAGTAGGGGGTGATCAGGCCGGCAGGAGAGGTCAATTGGAGTGACCGGGCCTGCAGGTGAAGGAGGGCAGTTGGGGGGGACCAGGCTTGCAAGGGATTGCAGTTAGGGGTGATCAGGCAAGCAGGGGAGGGCAGTTGGGGGTGACTGGGCTGGCATGGGAGGGCACTTGGGGGTACCAGCCTGCAGGGGATGGCAGATTGGGGTTACTGGACCTGCAGGTGAGAGAGGGCAGTTGGGGGAACCACGCCTGCAGGGGAGGGCAGTTAGAGGTGACCAGGATGGCAGGGGAGAGAAGTTGGGGTGAGCAAGCCTATAGGGGAGGGAAGTTAGGAAGAATCAGACTGGCAGGGGAGCAGTTAGGCATCAATCAGGCTGGCAAGGGAGTGGTTAGGAGGTGATCAGGCTGGCAGACAGAAGCAGTTAGGGGCAAGCAGGCAGGCAGGCAGGAGAGTGGTTGGGAGCCAGCAGTCCTGGATTGTAGAGAAGGTTATCCGACTGCCGGCTTAGGTCCAATTCCTGTGGGACATCCCCCAAGGGGTCCCAGATTGGAGAGGGTGCAGGCTGGGCTGGAGGACACTCCCCCCTCAAGTGCATGAATTTCATGCACCGGGCCTCTAGTAGTATTCTACAGTGCTGAAAAATAATTTGAAATAGGAGTATCTAGAAATGTGGCATAATAATTATTTTTAAAATATATTTTATTGATTTTTTACAGAGAGAAAGGGAGAGGGATAGAGAGTTAGAAACATTGATGAGAGAGAAACATTTATCAGTTGCCTCCTGCACACTTCCTACTGGGGATGTGCCCGCAACCCAGGTACATGCCCTTGACCAGAATCAAACCTGGGACTCTTGAGTCTACAGGCCAATGCTCTATCCACTGAGCCAAACCAGTTAGGGCAATAATTATATAATGAATACTATACCCAACAACCTAAGAACATACATCCATTTCAAGATTACACTTTACCTTTTCAAAATTTGAAGATCGGATGCCCTCAAGCACATCTGAAGATAATCACATCAAGTAAACAATTAATAATACATTTTCTTAATAATACCATCCAAAAGTCAGAAATGACCTACAGAAGTCAAAACTTTATTTCCTTAGAAAATAACGTAATTGCATTATTTTGTGTGCATGTATTTATAGTTACAAATTATATATGAAGAAAAGATGAGTCAAAACTCAAACTAGAAAACATTTAAAACTGAATAGGTATGTAAATACATAATCAAACTTTTAAGATGGAATTAATTCAACCTAGAGGTATAATTATGGTGTTATTGCATAAATTAAATAAAACTAAATAAAAAGTAGACTGAACACAAATGGATTAAACATCTACTTAAAAGCCTATCAAAACAAAAATACAAAATTGAACCAAAAATGGCATGAGCATAAATTTAAGAACTAAAAAGTGATTATACAGTTGAAAATATCTAGACTATAGTGTAGACTTTGAAAAGATGAATACCATTGGCAAATTACTGGGGAAGACAAATAAAACCAGAAGGAAAGCACAAAAGAGCTTAGATGAAAAATAATATGTGAGCCATCACCACAGAAATTACCAACATTAGGAGGATAGTAAGAATATCAACCAAAGAACTTGTATGCATATAAGCATAACCAATGGACACAGACAATGGGGGGATGAAGGCCTGGGCTGGGGATTAAAATCCCAGCTAG
>NW_005873033.1:13628-15340 GCF_000147115.1 Myotis lucifugus | reverse complement strand
TATTAGACAGTGACATAAACATTGTATAAACATTTACAGCACTCACATGGAAATCAATTGTCAATAGGCATTCAAAAAGTTGTTCAATGACAATGTCATGAGACCCACACAATTAACACCACAGTGAAATATTACTACACATCTATCATTTTGTCCACAAAATTATAGTCTGACATTTGGTGAGAATGTTACAAAAATGTAATTCTAGTTCTCATACACTGCTGGTGAGATCTGAAATTGGTACAATCATTCTAGAATAGTCTTTGACATTAACCTCTAAATTAAAAGTAACTTATCCTATTATCTAATAATTATATTTCCTAGTGTATACCTAAGTAGAAATGTATGCATATGTGAAAAAAACTCACAAGCAAAATAAACATTATTTGAAACATCAATATAAAAGTATGATAAAACGTCTAGCAAAGTAAAATGCATAATTAAATACTGATATAGTCCTCAAATGGGAAACAGCACATGAACTGCTGACTGGTAACTATAGGAGCAAATAAAAACATGGGTCAATCTCACAAACATAATGCTGAACAAAATTAGTTGGTTAGAAGAATAAATACTGTATTTTATTATACCATATTATTCAATTTATATAAAGTACAAAACAGGAAAGCAAAACTATATTGCTTGGAGATGCAAACTTTAACAATCAAATTAAAAAAAAAAGACAAGAAACAATGTGAGTACCATCAAGGGGAGGATAGTGATTATCTGTAAGATATGGAGGGTATTGGTTTGGGCATTACTAAGGTATTGATAATATTCTGATTCTTGACACAGGTGTTCACTTAGCAATTCATCAAACAGTTCCCTTCTTTTATGGACTTTTATAGAAAAGAGAAGAATGTAGAACTAATGACTAAAGAAGTAACTTTATCCTATGTGGAGTGCTCATAAAATATTACCTCCAATTAACTATGATTTCAGGGAGATGATTTAGGGGAGGATATGATGGAGTACCCCATCTTCAGTTTTAGAATGAGGCAAAGACACAGATTGATTCTGGAAGAATGGTCATTCTCTACTAGAGTGGATTAAGAGAAAATACAGCATTGGCTGAGGCTATTAGGCCACCTGGCTAAGCTATTCTAGCTCAATAGTATAGTCTGAGGAATGGAATTACAGATATGATTAAGAGCACCATAATAACTAATTACCATCATCCAGCCATTAGTTGAATGAGAGCCAACTGGTTAGCACTGGCCTGAGTGCTCACAGGTGCTGGAGAATTTGCCAGGGCCCAGTGCAGCAGATGCGGAATGAATGGCTTAAGCTAACCTTTTGGGTTCTTCTGTTCCCTTCTAAATTTTACTGAACTCTTGGATTGAGTTAATCTCATGGACACTTGGGGTGGTTGAGTAATTTTTAAATTAAGAAATAAACAAGAATCTCCTGCTCAAAAAGGCATAGACAATTTTTCCCCCTTTTTATTGAATTTATTGAAATGACACTGGTTTATAAAATTATATAGGTTTCCAGTGTACAATTATTTAATACATCATTTGTATATTGTATTGTGTGTTCACCACCCCAAGTAAAATCTACTTTCATTACCACTTATCTTCCTTATACCTTCTATCCCTTCCCAACCCCCTTACCCTCTGGTGTGGAACTGGGTGAATAAATGTAAATGGATTAAGCAAAAACAAACAAATAGACAAACAAAACCCTCTTAGCTCATAAACGAAGACAACAGT
>NW_005873033.1:0-12182 GCF_000147115.1 Myotis lucifugus | reverse complement strand
TCTGGAAAAGAAAAGCTATGGCTGATAATTTTTTAATGCAAGAAATCTGCCTCATGCTCTTTCTTCATAAAAAGAAAATATAGATGTGGATAGGAGTATAGATGTAGTTATATGTATAAACACACCACAGCAAATATTTAGAAAATATTTGTCAGAAAAACAGTATAAGTAGGAACGTAAAATGATGCAATAGATGTGAAGAACTCTATGGTAATAATTTTAAAAAAATTAAACAGATAATTTACCATATGAGTCAGCAGTTCCACTTCTGCATATATACCCCCCCAGAAGTCAAGCAGAGACTCAGACAAATATTTGCACACTCATATTAATGGCAGCATTTTTCCCAATAGTAAAAATAGGTGGATGCAACCATAATATCCATCATAGATGAGTGGATAAACAAAATCTGTTACATACATACAATAGAATATTATTCCCTAGCCTTAAAAATAAATGAAATATATCATGTGCTATAATGTGGATAAACTTTGAAGACACCATAATAAGTAAAATAAGCCAAACATAAAAGGACTAATACTGTATAATTGCACTTATATGAAGTACCTAAAAGAGGCAACTTTATTAAGACAGAAAGTATAATGATGGTTTTCAGGGGCTGGGGACAGGAGTGAATGGGGAGCGTGTTTAATGGGTACAGAGTTTCAGTTAGAGAAGATGAGCAAGTTCTGGGGATGGGTGGCAGGGGCACTAGCACAATATGTCAACGTGCTTAATGCCACTGAACTGTACACTTAGAAATGATTAAAATGGTAAATTTTATGTTGTACCATATTTTACCACAATCAAAGAAATTATGAGTTTTGCAAGCTATTTTTGTTACATCCTAGATTTTGAACATTATACTTGTAATGTTCAAAATGTCATTCACTAGACACATTTCTGTAAAGCCTAACGTAATGCGATCTCACTAAATAGATATCATATGATCTGCCTTAAGAAAGTGATATAATTTAGAGATGTCAGAGGAATGTTCTTCAAGATTGTATATGCCTCTGGGTGGATGTGTTTTACTCATTGCTTGGTGAGGTAATATAGTACAGGATGGGTTGCAAAAGTCTGTGTGCCTGCTCTAGGCCAGAGTTCAAATGGCCCTTCAGAATAGTATTGTGCCTCAGAGAAACAGATTTTGGAAACCATTACTCTAGAAAAACTAAATGATCAATTTATCTTTCTGGATATGAGGTCTTTAGCATCATATATAGAACCCATGTTAACTTTGTAGCAAATTAGCAGAAACGACACTCTGGGAACATCATGCACTAACAGTCATTCAAAATTAACTTTGAAGTTTGAGTGTTGGCTTTTTAGCTGAATTACAAAGCCCAGACCCCTTTAACATATTCAAAGAGCTTTCCATGGAGACAAGGGTCTATGCAAGGAACTAACTCATTCATGACCTATACAACCCCTTACTAGAAGCCAAGGAAAGTCATTTCTCTCTTTGATGACCTGAAATACAGGAGATGTCTCCCAAGTGGTGGCAACATCCATTAAGTAACAATTTAAAAGAACCTTTGTCCTACCATAAAAAAACAAAACAAAACAATAACAAGAAATCTTTAACATGTAAGTTTCATGTTCCCAAAAGGAAAACCAGTGTCACATTTTCAGTGACTATAACTTCAGTCACTTCCTTATGCATGTGTTTTGCTAAATCCTGTAAGTTGTGAGAGCTGTCCAAGATGTTAGTTAGGTAAAGCACTTTCCTCCTGAAACAGCACTTAGTTTTATTCCTCTTAGCGACAACAGAACCAAGGTTCTGTGGATTTGGAGAACAACATAAGAACTACATTTCTCTTGACCCCTTTCTCTTGGGACTCTGTGGCATCAGCCATAATTTTGCATGACTCTTGTTAACACTTAAATGAAATGTGTGTATTAAAACATTAATTTTTTAGAAAATTTCCCTTGATCCTAAAATAGATTTTACATAGTTTCTTGTCAGATTAATCCTAGAGACAGTTCCTGGCCCACCCCTCAATTACATGTACATGATTCACATAACCAACAGTTATGTCTGAGAGTGGAGCCCAATTTTCCACCCATATTTAGAACCCAATTTGTAATGCCTGCCATAAGAGGCAAATATTTTTTTGGGTCTAGTAGATATGACTTAGTTATGAGAACTACTGGTGTCCATTGTCCTGGTTTCAGACTTATAGAAACATCAATAAGTGAGAGGGAGGAGTTCCCTTCATGGACAGGAGCCAATGAGGTGTGTCTGAGCTTAGTAATATACAACACTTGTAAAATATTGAGCTATGGAGACCCTCACAGTGTATGTATATTGCCACATGAGCCCTCCTTTAATGCAAGTCCTTCTATTTATGAATGCCTTCCTCTGATACTTAACTATGGTGTCACTCCCCTACCTGTTCATCCACATTGTGGTGTTTTATTTGTGCAATTTAATAAGACTCTGGAATGAGAAGTATGCCTTAGTACTGGATAATAGTCTTATTTTGCATAAACAATATCAATATTCATTAGTCACATAGCAATGTCAATATTTTTGTTGGTGTATATAAGCTCTTTATTGGTGTAACGAATTGCCTGAGAGTGCCACACCTCACCCCTAGAGGTTTGGTTACAATCACTTCAAAGTAGGACTGGCTTCTCATGCTACCAATGTGACTATTCTAGGGTGCAAGCTGATCAGGAAAAATATTTCACCAAATTTTATTGCAGCCAAATAATACATCCTTTTGGTCACCTCATGAACCACTAGATTCTCATATCCTCCACTGATAAAATTCTAGTATTAGAGTCATAGGTTTTTGAAGAGAACAGGTAAAATCTTCCCCTAAGTTTTAATCTCCAAGTTATCAGGTAAGGTTAGCTCCAGATGTTTACAATCCTCCTTGGTGCTCTTGAAATGCAAGATTATAACTCGTCAGGGTTCATGACCTTTAGAGAACCTGGGGAGACAATTGTGACCACACTTTCTGCCTGGACAATGAACAACTCAAAGGGTAAGGTACACCCAATATCCTATACTAAGTTGGACAAGTTCCCTACTCAATATTACCAATGTTCTCGAGTGATAGGGTGTTGTTATAATCTTCCCAGTGGTTCTGGAGAGGTGGCACAATGTAATATATGTGTTATTGTTCATGGTTGGCATAGTAATTTATTTATTTATTTTTAATTTTTATATATATTTTTATTGCTTTCAGAGAGGAAGGAAGGAGAGATAGAAACATCAATGATGAGAATCATCTGCCTCCTGCACGCCCCCTACTGGGTGTCAAGCCCGCAACCCAGGCATGTGCCCTTGACCAGAATCGAACCTGGCACCCTTCAAGTCTGCAGGCTGATGCTCTATCCACTGAGCCAAACTGGCTAGGGCAGCACAAGAATTTAAATAGTGGAGGAATAAGGTCAGAAAAAGAAGGAAAGTTTCCTGAGCCAGCCGGATAACTTCTGATTCCATCAACCTTTGGGTAATTCTGGGAAAAACATGGTCAGCTAGATTGAAATGTGGCTTGATGTGAATTTATCTCAATGCACAATGACAGACTTACTTTTCCAATCCCAGTCAGTGTCCCAGGGCTGCCTCCTATAAGCCCTCCTCACTTGGAGGACCTGACCTCTTCTCATCCTTCCTACTGCAGTGGACTTCAGGTGAAGTTGCCAAGAATCCCAGTACTTTTACTCATTGGCTTAATGGCAAATGGAACTTCACTAAATTGTTCCTGCACTTTCACTAAAAATCTAATTCCCTACTTATGTTATATAATCACCATCATTCATTATTGTCTGATATCTGGAATCTGCTGCCACTACCATCCTTACCTTTTACTATTCTGGAGCTCAAATGGAGAAGCTCAAACATTCTGAGGGGATCTATATGTTATTTTAGGAAGATATATTTAAGTATCTGAGAGCAAATTAAAAATATAGTGGTTACTGATGAAATGGAAAGAAGTTTCAGAATATATGATAGAAATACAACATAGATTCCTTTAAACACTTCATTCCAGAAATAGCTATTGAAGAACAATTAGACATATACACACATGAAAGGCATATTCCAATCCCATTAAGTTATATATATTTAGCTTGTGAAATTTTTATTGTATATCCATTATATATCAATAAATCTGTTAAAAATGAAAAAATATAGAGCTGATTTAATACCTCCTATTACTCCTGCCCCTGATTCTACCTTTTCAAGACTGACCTTTATTTTTTTTTATGTTTTTATTGATTTTAGAGAGAGAGGAAGGGAGCAGGAGAGAGCTAGAGAGAAACATCGATGTGAGACAGGAACATCTATTGGCTTCCTCCTGCATGCCCTGTACTAGGGATGGAACCTGCATCCCAGGCACATGCCCTGACTGGGAATCGAGCCAGTGGCTTTTGGGGGCATGGAACAGCACCCAACCAACTGAGCCACCCCAGCCAAGACAAAGACCAGTATCCTTATATAAAAGGGATATTTGGACACAGACAGGCACAGGTGAAGACAAAGGCATGGATTGGGGTGATACACCAAAGCAAGGACACCAAAGATTGGGAGCAAATCACCAAAAACTAAGAGAAAGTTATAGAACAAATCTCCCTTACAGATTTCAGAAGAATCCAACCATTCCAACACATTTACCTTGGACTTCGAGCCTCCAGAAAATGTGGCACGATACGTTTTTGTTGTTCAGTGACTCAGTTTGTGGTATTCTGTTATAGCAGCTTCAGCAAACTAATACATTTTCTATGTGATATAATCCCAGCTATGTGATTTCTCAGCAGCACCCTTAGCTATGTATTACCACATTCTCATAAAGAGATGTAATAGTCTGAACCCAACTCTAATTTATATAATTTATAATGCCCTTTTATTTGTTATTGTGTTCTCCAAAAAACTTATCCATGAATGACATGATACAGTTCCATGATATTTGTCTAAGTTAGAAAAATGCATGTTTCAAAGTAAAATTGAAGAGACAACATTTGGGCTTCACTGATAAACATTTATCTGCTTTTGTAAACAGCAAAAACAACAACACTGGCTTAGATACTAAGTATTCTTTGAGAAGATTTTTGAAACCTACAAAATTTTGTTTATTGTTGAAGTAATAAGAACATTCACTACTAACAATTAGATTTTCTCTGCTTTTATTCCACAACAAATTTACAATTTTATGTTCTTGACATGGTATAAATTTTTTGAGAAAAAATATAAAATTTAGGCTAATTCTGATAGCATGTGTTCTCCTTAAATTGCCCAGTGTTCTTTATTGCTGTCAATATTATCCAATTTGCAAAGAATTCTGTAATGTGAGGTTACATAATTGTTCTGAATTTTTAAAAACAATAGTCAATGTAGAACCATGCTGTCTGTGAATTCATTTTCATGAATGATGCCCATGTCTAAACAATATAAGGAAGTTGCTAAAATGAATTAAAATCACAGAATTAATCAAATTACTATTTATTAGGTAAAGTGCAACAAAGAATTATTGATTGAAGCCTCCACTTATAAAATAAATGTATATACACATAGATTTACACACACACACACACACACACAATTGAAATATTTCAAATTATTCACTATCTACATGATTTATTTATTTTCCTATATCAGTTGTTTTGTTGCTCATATGTATTCATGATATGCTAATGCTGGAATGGAATTTTTTAAAATACAGAACTCTAAAAGTATTAAGTGAATTAGGCCTGGATAGGCAAGGGAGCCTCCGCAGACTGATGACTTGCAAATGAAGCAGAGATGCTCCAGTTGTGTTCCGAGAACTTGGTGGTACACAGAAGTCCCTTCAGGCCCACCCCAATGGCAGGAAATAAATTAAGTGCAGGAAGTTCTTTATTTCTCTATTCTGAAGAGAGCTGTTCTATTTTCATGTTATATATATATATATATATATATATATATATAGTCTCCTGTTAAATATAAAAGTTATTAAAAACACCAGAGTGCATCTAGTTCTTCTAAACAATATTATTCAGATACCAAAAATTACTTTTTAAAATTGTTTGGCTTTCTTCTTAAGAACCTCACTGCCATAACCAACATGAATTCACATTCACACACACACACTTAAGCTTTTAACTTTGCATGATGATACTGTTGAGTTCCACATGGCTTAATTGCAGATAGGACATGCTCTGGAGATATTTCTAATGATTTGTGTAACTAAGTTATTTACATTGGAATTTTTTCCCCAGAAAATGATATGCTTACTATATTTATCAAAATGGTTCAATTAGGTTTTTCCCACAATATATTTTTTGTTTAAATTTTATTTACATTTTCTTTAAAAAAAGTTTTTGTGTGTAAAATAAACATACTAAACATAAAGAATTTAAGAAATGTAAAATGTACTAGAAAATAACAGAAGAAAACTATTTCTACAATCTCTCCACTGCTGGGGCTGACCAGCACACCCTGAGCAATTGATGAATGATTACTCTGACACAACTGTTTGCTATGAAAGAGAGGACTAAGGGACTGCCTGGCTAAAGGAACCAGACAGCCTCAATTGCTTGTCTCCTTAGGGTTTTATTGTAACAGCAGTTTGAGATAAAGTTTGTCTTTTAGATACCATCAGTAGGGTATATAATTTTGGGAGTACACGTGTGTTTGTAATGTTCTTTAAGCAAAGACACCAAAAGATTAAGTATAAGGATTCCAGTAAACACCTGGGGGTCTGCACATGCACAGACTTGTTTCAAAGGTCAAGGAATAAGTAGGGGCACTGCCTTTGGCACTCCCCTAAGTCTTCCCTAAGTTGGAATTCTGACAAACAGGGCAGGCGGCTTTTCACACACTTCCCTTTTCTCGGAATGTCCTCCTTACAAACTTTCCAACCAAATCTCATGCTTCCCCAGACTCCACCAGAAATATAGAGATTAAAATTAGTTACACAACATTCCAAAAGTCTGTATAAGTATATACTGATAAAAAATATATATTTTGGAATAAGAAGTACTAATTGCCAGTTATAAAACCAGTAATGGATATAAAGAACAGCATAGGTAATGTAGTCAGTAATGTTGTAATAGCTATGTATGGTGTCAGATGGGTACTACACTTACCCAGGTGATCACTTTGTAGCTTACATAAATATCTAGCCACTGTGTTGTGTACCTGAAACTAATATAATATTGTATGTAAACTGTAATTGAAAAGTTAAAAATAAACCTGAATAAACAATAGTGTAAAAAGAAAGTTAAAAGTATATTTTAAATGTTATAATATATATATATGTATATATATTATACATGTATGTATATATATGTATGTATATATACATATATATATTGCTTTAAAATAACGCATTACATTATGTTTGTTATATTAATTTGACTTGATATTAACAGGAGGATAAATACAGAAAGCTGAAAAGAATTAATGAACATAAGATTTCTCACATGAGATATATTGTGATATTAAAAATACTTTGCTAAACACATTAATCATTTAGGATCATTGTGTTTTTATTTATCATCACATCTCAATATTAGCCTATACACTATAATAAACAAGACCTTAATACATTCTCACTTCCTCCTCACATTTCAAATCTGTAAATTATATCACATCTTACATTTTCAAGGTCTGTAACATTGTTATTCAATTCTATAACTATAGTTCTCACTGTTATTTAGTATTGCTTTTATATTTATATTGATTCACACCAAAGATAACTCATTTTATCATGGTTTTTCAACTCTTGAGTTGTTTTCATTTAACTACTCTTTGACCAGATTTCACTAAGAACTATTTATTTTTCTTGGTGCCAAGTTTGTCTATATTTGATGGTATTAAGTTGCACCTTTATACGTGATGATCTTGGCAGAATATAATGTTCTTGCTTAACAATTACTTCCTAAGGAATGGTGGTGGGTGAGTGGGTGGGTGTGAGTATCTCTGTATTGTTGTTCAGTTCTGTCTGAGGCAGCTTGATTTTTAGCCCCGAAAATGGCTTGCCATTACCAACTAGGTAATGAATTCTAAATAATAATAAAAAAGCAAATGTTTACATGTTAGATTTAAAATCACTTCTAATTGCCTTAAGTAATTATATTTATGGTATACTTTTTATTTGTAGTCCGATAACAAGTCAAAAGCCAATTTTAAAGTAAATTATAAGATGCACTTTTAAGAAACATTCTGATTATGCTTCCTTTTTCAGGAAATTTTGTTCATTTGCATGACATCTTTATATAATTTTCCTCTCTAGTTTTTTATTCACCTTGAGGTATTACTAATTTTACTTACATTGTTTCAATATTGGATATCTATATATATAAAAACCTAAGCGATGGTCCAACAGTCCGACCATCTGACTGGTAGCTATGACATGCACTGACCACCAGGGTGCAGACGCTCAACGCAGGAGCTGCTGAGGTGTGATGACTTGGCAACTCGGTTCTTGGGTGACGCACCTGGAACCAGAAAGGAGGGAGACTGATTCTGGGGTGCATCACCTGAGAACCGCCCTCTCACAATCTGGGATCCCTTGGGGGATGTTGGAGAGTCAGGCTGAGGGACCCCACCTGTGCACGAATCTGTGCACAGGCCTCTAGTATATATATAAAAGCCTAAGCGACTGTTCAACCATTCAACTGTTCGACCTGTAGCTATGACGCACACTGACCACTAGGGACAGATGCTCAACGCACAGGCATGGAACAGACTGATGAATTTCAGAGAAAAGGGGGGAGGAGGGAGGGCAGGAAGAGATTAACCAAAGATCTTATATGCATACTAGAGGCCCAGTGCATGGTTTTGTGCACCAGTGGGGTCCCTCGGCCTGGCCTGTGGGGATCAGGCTGAAACCGGCAGTCCGACATCCCCTGAGGGGTCCCTATATGTTGTTAGGTGTTTACATTGATTATTTTTCTTTTCAATAGCATTTCCTGTAATTTTCTTTAACCCCTGTATGAATAGAGTTCAGAAAATGGTCACCACACCAGGATCAGCATCACCTGGGAACTTGTTCAAAGTAGAAATAAATTCATGGCTTGATTCATATCTACTGAATCAGGTGAAATGTGTGTGTGTGTGTGTGTGTGTGTGTGTGTGTGTGTGTGTGTGTGTGTTTTAATTTATTAGCATTCTGTGTTATAACCATACCTCTGGGTAATTCTGGAGAATGTTGGAATTTGAGAATCACTATTCTATATTTTGATTCAGTAGTTAGGTACATCTATATAGCTTTTTTCTATTTGTTTGCAGTGATAAGCTTGGTACCTTCACCTACAATATCCCCTAATATCTATTTTTATATGTTTTCTTACTTTGTTGAATTCATATTCTTAGGGCAATTCTAAGTGTTTTTTTAACTTATATTGTTATTTTACAAGTATACTGTGATATATTTAAATAGTTGTTTTGATTTTTTCATCATGGTGGTCCATTTCTGAATGGTGATGTCTGAGACCTACTGTTTGCACTGATCTTAAGTAAGAGACGTGATATCCACCCATATCAGAGATAAGAATGATTTTGCTGCTCTGACTTCCATGGGAATTCAGTCACTGTAGCCCGGAAAAGTAGTGAATCCCCAGGAGTAAGTGTTCTCTCTCTTCTCACATTTATCTGTCTCTTATACCAAGGTTCATAACACATGTGCCTTTAGGGAATGGTGCAGAGAATTTCAGCATTAGATCCTCTCCCCAGTTCAGTATTTCTCCCTGGAGTACTTATTTTTGCAGAAAATGTCACCCTTCATTTTTAGTGTCTTTACTGCACTATTTGTCCCAGCAGATATTTCCACTAATCTCTATTTGGAAGGAGAAAACCATCAACATTTCCAATTACAGGATTATATGCATATATATTAATAATATTATGTACCTTTGGTATGTAAATATTACAACAGCATTTCTATCAATTCATAGCCATGTGTGTGTTTGCTTATCACCAATTCATTTATTTGAGAGGTTCCCAAGCAATTTCTGAGAGTCCCTGGCACCTCCAGAAATTCCTCCTGAGTGGAAATGGGAAGATAGCACTCCAAAGGCCCCTTCTGTGCTTCACCTGGGAAAGCTCTGCCTTTATCCATCTTCTCCAAGGTGATGTCCAGAGTGTTTTATTTGGCCAAGGACCAGTACCTTTTTTCCTGGACCAAGTCATGACACAGGGGTAGTAGTTTTGTTCTGTTATTGCTATAAACACTATAGGAGACACTGCAATGATAACTCAGAATTAGAAAGTTCAAGGTAACACCTGGTGATCACTACTGAAGCCCATGGTCTTCTTGACTGTTGTCTCCTCTCTGCTGGTCTTTGCACCTACTCTGGAAGGAGTGAAACCGAAAACCCCAATCCATCCTTCCTGCCCTCAAAACTCTGCATTCTTCCCAAAACTAGCACCAGAAAACAATCAAATGAGCCCAATTATGCCCTGAACCCTGATTTATGGCCATCACCACAGGAAGCCCCAGGCTCTCAGATCACTGTCATTATCCTCACTTCCATTACTTATGGCTTTGCACAGCCTCTTCCTGCCCCAAAGTAGAGAGAATAAGCAAGAACATAAGAAAACACAAATGGTCTAGAAAAAAGAAGGAAGAGACACAGTGGATCTGCCCTCAAGAAGAGGTAGAGCCTGACACACAGGTGGAGGGGTTGGCCTTGGAGAGGAGCAAGGCTACTTCCCTCATAGTGACAGTGGAGACAGAAAATGGGCAGATGTGGCCATATTTGGGGGTGTGTAAGATCTTTCTTGGGACTTTCTGGCTTTTTCCCATGAAATAAGTCATTCCTTTAGAATGAAGGTGGGGCATTAATGATTATAGTGAAGACAAAAAAGCTTTAAGGATAAAAAAGAAAATAAAGCATGAAATAGTCATCTGTGAAACTAGGAGAATGAAGGACTACAGAAGTATAGTATGATTGCTTAAGAGTGTCTGGGCCCTCTTCTGCATAAAAGTCTACCTGTAGTTTCTCATCTTGGAGTAAGAAACTAAGGTATGCTGCTCTGTCAGGTCTTACTTCTAATTCTCCATAATCTCTGACTTCATCTCCTTCTGATTTAGTGCTCCCTTATCCTGCTCTCTTTATACTCCACCCTGCAATTCTGACATGACAGACAGACTCAGCTCGGGGCCTTCCCACTTGCCTTTCCACCTGCCTGTAAGTTTTTCTTCCTAAATCCCCAACTAGTTCACTGCCTCTTCTTCCTTTAAGTTTTTTTTTTTAATTATAGTTTACATTTGAATGTTATTTTTCATTAGATTAAGGTGTAAAGCATAGTGGTTGGACTGTCATACACGAAGTGGTCCCCACCTGGCACCATATGTAGTGATTGCAATATTATTGACTACTAGAGGCCTGGTGCATGGATTCATGCACCGGTGGGTCCCTCAGCCTGGCCTGTGGGGATCGGGCTGAAACCAGCTCTCTGACATCCCCGAGGGGTCCCGGATTGCTAGAGAGCACAAGCCAGGCCTAGGAACCTCGCTGGTGCACGATCGGGGCAGGGAGGAACTGCAGGAGGGCTCCAGGGAATGCCTGGGATGTCTCACCCAGTCCCAATCAGCCAGATTCCAGCAGCAAGCTAACCTACCAGTTGGAGTGTCTGCCCCCTGGTGGTCAGTGTGCATCATAGAGACTGGTCGAAAGGTCGAACCGTTGGACACTTAGCATATTAGGCTTTTATTATATAGGACTAGAGGCCTGGTGCACGAAATTCATGCATGGGGGCGTCCCCTCAGCCCAGCCTGCACCCTCTCCAATCCAGGACCCCTCAGGGGATGTCTGACTGCCGGTTTAGGCCCGGTCCTGGCCTAAACCGATAGTCGGACATCCCTCTCACAATCCGGGACCACCGGCTCCTAACTGCTCACCTGCCTGCCTACCTGATCACACCTAACTGCCCCCCTCCTGGCCTGGTCACCCCCAACTGCTCCCCTGCAGGCATAGTCACCCCCAACTGCCCCCCCCTAACTGGTCGCCCCTTAGTGCCCCCATGCTGGCCTGGTCGCCCCTTACTGCACCCCCTTCTAGCATGGTCGCCCCCAACTACCCCCCCTGCCAACCTGGTCGCCCCTCACTGCCCCCCTCTGCCAGCCTGATCACCCCTCACTGCCACCCCCTGCCGGTCTGGTCACCCCCAATTGCCCCCCCTGCAGGCCTGGTAGACCCACACAGCCTGCTGCTCAGTCATTCAGTCACCCCTCACTAACCCC
>NW_005873032.1:24526-36647 GCF_000147115.1 Myotis lucifugus | reverse complement strand
GGGGCGCGACAAAACCAATCAAAACAAGCAAAATTTCTGTCCGAGGCCCCAGCTCTTTCCACTTGCAATTCTACCCTGAACACATATATTGGCTTTAATCTTCCGAGTTCTTCCCTTGTGGGTGCACCATGGCTGCTGCAGCCCTCGATGCCGCATTTGCATTCAAGGCAAAAATGGGGAGAAGACAGAAAGAGCGACTCCTGTATCAGGAAGGCAAGAGTTTTCCAAGAAACCTCAAGACGGACCTCCTGCGACATCCCCCTGGGAGAAGGGCACCGTCCGGCCATCCCGTGTTACGAAGGAATTCAGGAACGCACATCCTCGGCAGGACCTGCTTGTACGGTGTGGGGCACAGGGGTTGGGGGCGCCCCTCTCTCTATGCATTCCATGCATCCTGAGTCAAGAGCTTCTGATTCAGAGTCAAAGTCAGAGACCCTCTTTGACAAAAGGAAAAAAACAAAAACACTGCAAATACAAAGTGGGGTACGACGGTGAATATTTATATAAAACAACAAATTGCGAAATCCAGAAGAATCATGCAATGTTTTTACTTGTTAAGGGTCCGGGGCCCTGCGTTTCCTGGCTGCACAGTCTTCGTATGAGCATGAGTCTGCCACAGAATTTTCTGTAGAGAGAATAGAAAGGTCTTTTTTTTCTCCCTCTGGCACGATCGGCTAAGTACAGTTTCTATTATTGAAGTTCTGGAGAGTTTCAGCATCGCAACTGGTTACTGTTAGTCGTGCTGGCTTTTAGGGCTGCTGTCAGCTGGGGGACTTCAGGCAACTTCTCTGTCCCTTCTGATGCGCAGTTTTGGGGGGACCTCACGCCGCCTCACGCAGGGATCCATCTTAAATCGTCTCTGAAATGTGTGGGGCTGTCCCGGTGGTGGATGGAGTTTTCAGTCACCCTCCTGGTTCAGGCCCAGGCTCCTGAAGTGCAGACAAAGACAGGCCTCCGAAGATGCCGTGCGTGGGCCCAGCGCGCCCAGGGCCTCCTCGGCCTTGCCCCTCTGTGTGCACAGTGACCGGTTTGTGTTCAGAAAGGGAAGAATGAGCCCGGCCGGCCGGCGTGGCTCAGTGGTTGAACGTCGACCTATGAATCAGGAGGTCACGGTTCGATTCCCGGTCGGGGCACATGCCCGGGTTGTGGGCTCGATCCCCAGTGTGGGGCGTGCAGGAGGCAGCCGATCCATGATCCTCTCTCATCACTGATGTTTCTCTCTCTCTCTCTCCCTCTCCCTTCCTCCCTGAAATCAATACAAATATTTTTTTTTAAGTTTTCATTTCAGACCATCCTTTATGGTGACTTGAGGTCTCTGAGTTTGTAAGGCCCCCACACAGGCCTTCCCTGAGCTCGTCAGGTTAGCGTGTGGCCTCTTGTCGTCCGCACGTCCGTGGTGAGGGCTGTGGGCTGGGCTGGCCCCCTCCCCTTTCCCGTTCCCTCTGTGACAAAGCGACTCAGAGGCACGTGGCCCTGAGACGAGCAGCCACTTAGCAGACATGTGAGTCGGCTCCAGGGCTGAACATCACAGGACCAAGAGGGAAAGAGGAGGAAGTAGAGTTGGGGGGAGGGAGGGAGGGCTCTGGAGACAAGCGGGAACTAGGGGTGTGGGCAGAAAAAGAAGAGTTTGGTAAAGTAAAGAGAGAGGGTCTGACCTCACAGGCCGCGTGGGCTGCCAGGAGGGAGAGCGAGCAGGTTTGGGACCATCCTGAGGTCAGGACGGGGGTTGGTGCGGTGAGAAGGCTCGAGGGAAACCAGACAAGCAAACCCGCCAACCACCCTTTGCAAGGTGTTAGAATAAGACCTTTCATGCACAGTGTTTCATGAATTCCTGCACGTGTCTCCATCGATGTACAATAGGGTCAGAACTCTTTTCTCCAACGTCTCCCATCGCCAACGATTCACTTCTCAACCAAGTTATTCACGGAAAAAATGTTCAATCAGGGCAGAGTTTAGGGCAGGAAAGAAATGTTCTTCTACTCACCAGATTCTCAGATGGCACTCAGTAAAGAAAGACAGATTAACAAGGCCAGAAAAACCCAGGTTTATTAACATGTCTATCTCATGTGCACATGGGAGAGAAACATTCAAAGAGGTGGCTTAGAACTCCAATCGACAGGATGGGGCAAGAGTAGGTTTACAGAGCTGTCCACTTTTGAATACAATAATTAATAAATAATAACACAAGGATACTCTCGCTCGAGTGGTGTGGCTCAGTGGTTGAGCTTTGACCTATAAACCAGGAGGTCACGGTTCGATTCCCGGTCAGGGCACATTCCCAGGTTGTGGGCTTGATCCCCAGTGGTGGTGGGGGGGGGGCGTGCAGGAGGCAGCAGATCCGTGATTCTCTCTCATCATTGATGTTTCGCTCTCTCTCCCTCTCCCTTCCTCTCTGAAATCAATAAAAAAAAATTTTTTTTTTAAAGGAAAGTAACCCGTGAAACAATCGCAGAGTAAGAGACGGAAGGTGGACGGATCTGGCGGTAGCTGGCTCAGAGATGCTGGACCCAGAGGCCTGGCGTGCAGGGCCTTGCGGTGCGTGACCTGGGTACCCGGAGCGTGGCTCTGAATCCACAGCCGGTGACACAGGCCAGTTCTGTTTCCCAGTGACCCTCCGTTTCCTAATCTAGAAATTACACCTTATGCGTTCTCCCCCTTGTGTGGCCGTGAGTGTTAAACGGAGTGAGGTCGACGCAGAAATGGAGGCACCGGGCCCAGGGCCGCAGGGCTGAGGTCCCCGGGTCTGTGGCAGCCACCGGCTCAGCCTCCTGGCTCACAGCCAGCTCGGGGGGCCGGGGGGGGGGGGGGAGACAGCCGTCCAGATCTGTGCCCCCTAATTAACAGGCTTGACTAAATGATAGGTGGGTTTTGTGGGAACCACAGACAACCGCTGAGGAAGCCCTGTGGGTTTGAGAGGAAGTCCCCCCCCCTGCTCCCCCCCCCGTCCCCTCCCTTCCGCTGCCCGTGGATGGACCAGGCCTCATCCAGGGGTCTCACCATCTCGAACAACTCACTTCTCAGCCTACAACCCTCTCTTGCGATCCCTGTAGGATCAGTCCTGCCTCTCTCAGGTGACAGACAAAGGAGAGAATGGGTGAGTGTGAGTCGGTTTCCTACTGTTAAAACCTCAGAACATTGTGCTGTGAATATTTTTGTGGTTTTTCTTTTTTTTTTTGCTTTTGTTGCTGCTTATAATTATTGTTCAATTTTCATTTTTAATGTACATTTCCTTTCCCTTTTGTTAAATTTTCATTGACATTTCATGTCCCTTTTGGTTTTGAAAGGGTTTATTTCTAGACTAAACAGTACAAGCTACATGTAGGATTGTAAATAGGAAAGGTTAAGCCCGGCCAGCATGGCCCAGTGGTTGAGCGTCGACCTAGGAACCAGGAGGTCATGGTTAGATTCCCGGTCGGGGCACATGCCCGGGTTGTGGGCTCCATCCTCAGTGTGGGGTGTGCAGGAGGCAGCCGATCCATGATTCTCTCTCATCATGGATGTTTCTCTCTCTTCCTCCCTTAGTCTCTGAAATCAATAAAAATATATGTTAAAAAAAGAAACGGAACTGGCACAAAATCCATAAACAATTTGGAAACCTGGAAGTGGCCAGTTCTACCAGCCAAGGCTACAACCCTTGGGACTTTCTCCCCCTGAACATCTTACTGCGGATTTCCTGCTGTGGATCTTAGCTCGGGCTGTTCTCCGGGGATAAAGAAATCTTTTTCTTGAGGGTGAAGAGCCAGGAGGAAGGTGGAGAAAGGACAGGCTTTGGCGCCCTCTGCCGAAGCTGTTTTTACAAACCACGTATGAATTTTTGTTTGTTTTGTGAATCCTCACCCGGGGATACTTTTCCATGGATTTTTGGGAGAGAGTGGAAGGGAGAGGGAGAGACAGAGAGAGAAACATCGATGTGAGAGAGACACATTAATTGTTGCCTCCTGCCCCTGCCCCTGACCAGGGCCGGGGACTGAGCCTGTAACCGAGATACGTGCCCTTGATCCGGAATCGAACCCGGGACCCTTCAGTCCACCGGCCCAGGCTCTATCCGCTCCACCAAACGGGCTAGGGCAAAACTGGAAATTTTCTCTTCTGTTTTCTGACACGTGGTCAATTTGAACATCTCCTATAAGAAGAAATGTGAAACATAAATGTAATAAGACATTAGTGAATACTAACTACTCCCCTCCTAAAACATTGATCAAATCGCTATCAGATTGAATTTTTTTTTCCCCACCCAATGATATTTCTTCCATTGATTTTTAGAGAGAGTGGAAGGGAGAGGGAGAGACAGAGAGAGAGAGAGAGAGAGAGAGAGAGAGAGAGAGAAACATCAATGTGACACATCAATTGGTTGCCTCCCGCATGCCCCCAACCAGGGCCCAGGTATGTGCCCTTGATGGGAATTGAATCCAGACTCTTCTGTCCACAGGCCGGCCCTCTGTCCACTGAGCCAAGCCGGCTAGGGCTGAATTTTAACTAATGCCCCATGGGATCTGCAAAGACGAGGGAAGAGACAGCAGGAGGAGCAAAGGCAGGACGGGCTGCAGACCTGGAGCAGCTGCAAGGCCATTCTGCGTGCGAGGCCAGCACAGCCCCGTCTCAGGAGAGGGAACTTCCTCCGGCAGCTTCTAAAACCAGGAAACCACGGCCAAATGGAAAAAGAAAGGGGAGGCCTGCTGCTGGCACCCACAGGCCGCACCCCCACAGCTTGGCTGGTCTCCCCACCCCCACCCGTGCTACCTGGGGCGGGGGTTAGGGGGTCACCTCGGCTGCAGGCAGAGCCTTCCCTGAGCCAGGCTTGACAGAAGGTCTAAAATCTGGCCAACAGGATGTGAGCAGAAGTGGCCACTTCCTCCGAAAGCAAGAGAGTTGTCGCTCGCTTCCTCCGTCCCCTTCCTGCGGGCGGACCCCAGAGAGAAGCTGTGATGCTGACAGGGACCCTCTTAGGGGACAAAACTTCACGCCCGTCCGAACACAGGCGACTCCCTGCCTGCCCCACTCCTCCAACCGCTTCCAGAAAAAGAGAGAAACGTCTATGTTATCTGAGCTACTGTAGTTTGGGGTTTCTGTTACAGTAGCTAATCCTATATCCTAATTAATAAGATATGTGTTTATAATATTCCCCAGTAACAGATGAGTAACAATAATTAACACACACAGAGTGCTTATTATAGCTCAAGTACTGCTCCAGGCGCTTGACATGTAATAGCTCATTTAATCTATTTTTTTTATTATATATATTTACTGATTTCAGAGAGGAAAGGAGAGTGAGAGAGGAACATCAATGATGAGAGAGAATCATTGATCGGCTGCCTCCTGCACACCCCACACTGGGAAATTGAGCCCAGAACCTAGACATGGGAATCGAACCGTGACCTCCTGGTTCCTAGGTCACCGCTCAACCACTGAGCCACGCCAGCCATGCAGCTCATTTAATCTTCATTTAACCCTGTGAGGTGGTTGCTGTGGACCCTGAGAAAGAAGGCACCTACTGAAAAGGGTGACCAAGTGGACTCAAAGTTTAAAAAACGGACCCTAGGGGCCATTTCTACGGGGACCTCTCAGGCAAACTGCACCTCAGGGAGAAGCCTGCAGGGAGCTGCCTGCCTGCGCTGTGATTCTGCCAGCTCAGCAGCCCTTATAAAGGAGCTCCTGGCATCCTATTCCAACCAATAGGACCAAGGCTTTCTTTCCCCAGCCAATAGGAGCTGCCCCCGCAACATCTTCACCGACCAATCAGAGCAGCTCCGTTCTGACCAGGAAAGTGCCTGTTGAACCAATCAAACTTTGAAGATATGAAGTCCTCATTTGCATGACAACAGACTAACAGGAACCAGGGGCAGGGATCTCTCTCTCTCTCTCTCTCTCTCTCTCTCTCTCTCTCTGTAAACCAGCTCCCAGGGGAGGCGCACTTTCCCTTTCCACCAAAGGGGGAGGACTGTTTCCCAGGCTGAGCAGACCAAGGAGGAGCCAAGAAGAGCAGAGCTGTCTATGCAGAGAGGGGCCTGGCCGAGGGCTCCCTCACAGCTGTGCTGGATCAGAATTGAGCTGGTTTTTTGTTTTTTTTTTTAAATATATTTTTATTGATTTCAGAGAGAGAGAGAGAGAGAGAGAGGTAGAAACATCCATGATGAGAGAGAATCATTGATCAGCTGCCTCCTGCATGGCCCACACTGGGGATCGAACCCACAACCCAGGCATGTGCCCTGACCTGGAATCGAACCGTGACCTCCTGGTTCCTAGGCTGACGCTCAACCGCTGAGCCACCTGGGCTGGGCAGAATTGAGTTGTTTTGCACTATTTATAGTTTCCTTCTTCCCTGCACCCCGAATGGGATTCCTGTTGGCGTTGAATTGGCACCAACGACCATCCCTTGACGGTAGCATTATTGTCCCGTTTTGCAGATGACAAGACTGAGGCATGAGGACGTCAATACCCTGCCCAGGGTCCGAGAAGAGTGGCAGAGCTGGGACGGGCACCCAGGCCATCTGACTCCCGACTCTGTTCCCAAATACAGGTTCCAAATTACCTCTGGGGTGTGGGATTTAGAGAGGGGAGGGGACAAGTTTCCCTTTTTGCTTCATGCATTTCTGAATGTTTGCATTTTGTATAACAGTCGTGCATTATTTTTACAATTTCGAAAAGGGAGGTGTTTTTTTTTTTTAAGTCTAAATATTTTAGTGATGCCAAAACCGGTTTGGCTCAGTGGATAGAGCGTCGGCCTGCGGACTGAAAGGTCCCAGGTTCGATTCCGGTCAAGGGCATGTACCTGGGTTGCGGGCACATCCCCAGTAGGAGATGTGCAGGAGGCGGCTGATTGATGTTTCTCTCTCATCAATGTTTCTAACTCCCTATCTCTCTCCCTTCCTCTCTGTGAAAAATCAATAAAATATATTTTTAAAAAAATTAAAAATAAATAAATAAATATTTTAGTGAAACATAAACACAATGGAGAGTGGTCACGTTAATGTAACATACAACTAAAAGAAAAAAAATACATACTTTTCAGGCACGGTTACTCACTCAGCCTCAGGGAAGCAGGAGAGATGCCCATACAAGCCCGACTATTACAAGACAGAATAAAGGATGGATGTGATGCTGAGATGAACAGATGGGACTAAAAATGCCCCCAGATGGGCCAGATGAGCCAGCTCTGCTGTTGTCCAAACAGCCAGTTGAACACATTTCTCATTTTTCATCATTTGTTTGGCCATACTATAGCTTCAGTGTAAACCTAGAAGGAAAAAAACCCCGCTGAGTCACCCAGAAATCCCTGCGAGCCGGGCACCGTCTCCGCCTCTGTAAATATTTAGGGCTCCCGCTCTGTTCCTGGGAGCAGAGAAGTGCTGACGTCCGTAAACCTTCCCGTGACAGCCGGGCCCTGTGTCCCGGGCCACGCTGTCGCACCATATTTGGGCCGAAATGAGTAGATGGGTGATTGTTTTATTTTATTTTTTTTAAAACATATTTTTATTGATTTTTTTCTTTTTTTACAGAGAGGAAGGGGGAGGGATAGAGAGTTAGAAACATCCATGAGAGAGAAACATCGATCAGCTGCCTCCTGCACACCCCCCACTGGGGATGTGCCCGCAACCAAGGTACATGCCCTTGACTGGAATCGCATCTGGGACCCTTCAGTCTGCAGGCTGACGCTCTATCCACTGAGCCAAATCCATTAGGGCTATTTTATTTTTTTTAAAAATATATTTTTATTTATTTCAGAGAAGGGAGAGGGAGAGAGAGATAGAAACATCAATGATGAGCCCAGCCAGGTGTAGCTCAGTGGTTGAACGTTGGGCCCAGGAACCAAGAGGTCACCGGTTCGATTCCCAGTCAGGGCACATGCCCGGGTTGTGGGCTCCATCCCCAGTGTGGGGCGATAGGTGATTCTCTCTCATCATTGATGTTTCTCTCTCTCCCTCTCCCTTCCTCTCTGCAATCCATAAAAATATATTTTTAAAAAAGAAGCAGCAGCGGCATCAACCACTGAGCACACGGCTGGGCGGGTGATTGTTTGAGGTCTTCCATCTGGACCGGAGGACATTAGGTCCCGACAGTTTGAAGGGAATCGAGGCTTGGGAATCAGCCCTGGGCTGGGAACCGAGGTTCTGTAAACAGCTGGGTGTGCTCTTGTCCCTGCTGGAGTTTCTGGAAGCTGTAGAGGCTGCCTGGCCATGTGGAGACGTCAGCTTTACTTCCAAAGCGAAGAAGGAAACCCACTGTTGACAGGAGATGTCTTTCCATAGCTCTGTAACAGCAAGGACCACGCTAAAGAGCAGGTGGCATGCGTGTGTGCATGTGCGTGTGTGCATGTGCATGTGCATGTGCGTGTGTGTGCATGTGTGTGTAGAGCGGTGGTTCTCAACCTTCTGGTCCTTTAAATACAGTTCCTCATGTTGTGACCCAACCATAAAATTATTTTCGTTGCTACTTCATCACTGTAATGTTGCTACTGCTATGAATCGTAATGTAAATATCTGATATGCAGGATGGTCTTAGGCGACCCCTGTGAAAGGGTCATTCGACCGCCAAAGGGGTCGCGACCCACAGGTTGAGAACCGCTGGTGTAGAGAGAGAGAGAGAGAGAGAGAGAGAGCGGAGAGTCAGGGAAAAAGAAAGCGAACATGGTAAAATGTTAACATCTGCGGAAATCTGGGGCAGGGTATGTGAGAATTTTTGTATCACTCTTGCAACTTTCACGCACGTCTAAAAATTACCTAAATCAAGACAAAATTTTAAAACAACCACAGAAGGCCGGTGGCACCCACCGAGGCAGCTTAGGGTGGAGGCCTGAGAATAACAAGCCGGCGAGAGGCGCAGAGGGAAACAGGATGTAGAAACAGAAGGGTTAAATTTTATCCTGAGAACTCTGGCAACTTCCAAACCAAACACACAGCTAGACATCACCGCGTTTCCCCCAAGTACCTTGGACCCAGATCTCCTTTGGAAATACAATACGTTGAGCGCCCGGATCCTGCTTGATTCTCATGCTAAGTTGTTATTGAATTCGTTATCCGTATCTGAGATAATGATTGACCAACCACGGGCTGTTTAAAATAGCGATCGTCTTATTCACGAATTGCAGGAATTCCTTCGGGATTGAAACGCTCACACGACGAGCTCTACCTGACATCTGGTTGATAAAGGAATCATCTGGGGCCTAGGCGGTCAGTGGCCAAACCTCGCTGGACGGTGAGATTAGAACAGACGTCTGTCTCCTTCAGGGAACTGGCCCCCTGAGCTGTTTTCCCCACCCAAGGGCCTGGACTTTTGTCTGGATAAACCAAACAGAAGAGTTGCATTGGCTTCTTACAGATTTCAGCTGCTTCCTAAATGTTGCCTTTCTGCCTCGCCTGGATGACAGCAGTCAACGGGAGCACAGGTCTCAAAAGCACAAGGTTTAATTTAAACAAAACAAAACTGGAGCGTTAGTGGAATTGTGGGCCCGGCCGGTGTGGCTCAGTGGTTGAGCGTTGACCTAGGAACCAGGAGGTCAGGGTTCCATTCCCGGTCAGGGCACATGCCCGGGCTGCAGGCTCGATCCCCAGTGTGGGGCGTGCAGGAGGCAGCGGATCAAGGATTCTCTCTCATCACTGATGTTTCTCTCTCTCTCTCTCTCTCTCTCTCTCTCTCTCTCTCTCTCTCTCTCTCCCCTCTCCCTTCCTCTCTGAAGTCACAGTTAGAAGAAGTGATCCGTGGAAGAAATGGGCTCAGGAAAAAATTAGAGGCGGAAGAAGGGCCTTTGGGCCATAGGCGAGAGGAAGGTGAAGGTAAGTAACATGCCTGGGAGGAGAGGGGGAGAGGGGAAAGGCGGGGTGGGGGTGCTCCTGAGAGGGAGAGCCGCTGGGTCCTCTGTCCTCAGGGCTTTAAGGACTGAGATTTTAGGGGAGGCCCCAAGGGGAGGGTCTCAACAGATAGCATCTGCTCCCCAGGTGTGTTCTCCCCAGGGGTCATTAGTCACATAGCCCGGTCCTGGCGTCCGCGATGACATCACTTTCTGGTTTTATTGCTTTTCTGGGCCTGGAGCTGAGACCCAACTGAGGCCCAGATGTTATCTCGAGATGTTCATGCTTAAGGGAGTGACGGTGCCAAGCCCCACCTAGGAGTTGAATGAGGCCACTCTTCCGTCCCTCATTCCCCTCTAAGGGGGTCTACTCACTCCCCCTCCAAGGGGGTCTGTCGCGTGGCTAGGGACAAGCCAGGGGAGGAAAGATCGAGGAGGGTCCAAACCACAGAAGCGGTGGCGTGAAATGTCAGGGGGTCTAACCCACAAGACCAGGCTGTGCGAGGGTAGGAGAGGTTACCTGGGGGCCGGGTCTTTGTTCTCCCGGTTTTGTCTGTTCTGTCTGGCCTGGTAGCCTTCTGCACCCAGGCCTTCGTCCTTGCTCTGCTCCTGTCTGTCCTTAGTTACAGCTATGAAAAAAAAAAAACACAAACCCACACGAAACAGCTAGAGGAAACTGTCTAATTATTATGTACACCAAGGAAGTAACCAGAGCAGAGTATAAAGTTAATTATTCTACAGTGAAGATTATGATTGCACACTACGTGTGTGTGTGTGTGTGTGTGTGTTTTAAATATAGTTTTATCGGTTTCAGAGAGGAAGGGAGAGGGAGAGATAGAAACATCAATGATGAGAGAGAATCACTGATCGGCTGCCTCCTGCACGCCCCCTATTGGGGATCCAGCCTGCAACCCGGGCATGTGCCCTGACCGGGAATCGAACCATGACCTCCTGGTTCATAGGTCAACGCTCAACCACTGAGCCCCGCCGGCCGGGCCGTGTATTTGGAATGATGACTTCCAAAGGAGGGCCTGGCACCCAGCCCACATTGTCCTAGCAGGAGGCACAGCATGGATGTCACGTCCCCGAGCAGCGGGCCGTGTGCAGCGAGAGCCAGGCTATAAATAGGAAATGACGGAGTTTACAGTACACCCTGGGCGTCCTTCAGCAAGACGATTCTGATGAAATGAGGGGACGGGAGCATATGTAAATAGAGCATGAACATTACGTATCAACAGCCGGGCAGACACATCTTGTGGAGGGAGACGCGTCTGCGGAAAGGTGGGAGCGGGCGGCAGAAGGAGTGTCAGCTCTGGTTTCAGATTCGCTGGATTCGAATCCTGGCTTTACCACTAAAGGCTGGAAACCGGGACATCATCTAACTCCTGTCCGTCTCATTTCCCCGCATCGATTGTGAGGCCACTAGCGTGTGCAATTGTTTTGTTTGTTTGTTTTGTTTTAAATATGTTTTTATTGATTTCAGAGAGGAAAAGAGGGTGAGAGAGAGATAGCAACGTCAGTGATGAGAGAGATTCATGGATCGGCCGCCTCCTGCTCACCCCCTACTGGGGATCGAGCTCACAGCCCGGGCATGTGCCCTGATTGGGAATCAAACTGTGACCTCCTGGTTCATGGGTCGATGCTCAACCACGGAGCCACGCTGGCCGGGCTGCAATTATTAACAGTATTAACTATGTTAGGACATAGTTAACATCCCATTGTGTTACTGCTGTCTGTCTTCCTTGATGGATTGTGAGCTGCTCACAAAAGGAATTGTGTCTGAGTGGTCATGGTATTTTGAATTCCTAATCCAGTGTCTGACCCATGGTGGATTCTTAGTAAATGTTGAAATAATAAGAATCAGCCCTAGCCGGTTTGGCTCAGTTGGATAGAGCGTCCGCCCTCGGACTGAGGGTCCTGGGTTCGATTCCGGTCACGGGCACATACCTGGGCTGCAGGCTTGATCCCCATCCCTGGTTAGGGCACGTGCGGGAGGCAACCAATCGATGTGTCTCTCTCACATCGATGTTTCTCTCTCTCTGTCTCTCCCCCTTTTCAACGCTCTCTAAAAATTACTGGAAAAAAATATCCTGGGGTGAGGATTTACAAATAATAAGAATAAGAATCATGGAAACTGTACACTTAGATAATAATGATGGTTTAATCTTAAGGGAGTCCTTACTTTGTGCCTGGCTCTGTGCTAGGAGCATTTCATGGATCATCTTATTTAATTCGCATGATGACCCTCTGATGGTCGGTCTGAGCGTCCCATGACGGTGGGAGGGTACCAGAGGACTTAGGAACGTCCCACGTTCTCATGGCTTCAGCCAGGCCGCC
>NW_005873032.1:21294-24137 GCF_000147115.1 Myotis lucifugus | reverse complement strand
TGGCAGTTGGAACCGCCAAGCTCCAGGGGCCCAGGAAAGCCTAGAAGATGGGGTTGGCAGCCCCTTGAGGCTGTTGGGTGGCAGCCGGGGTTAGAATCAGAAGGAAGGGAGTTAGAGTCAGAGAAGGGAGCTCAGGGCTGCATCCGGGAGGAGCTGAAGCAAACACCACTGGATTGGGCAACAGATTGCAGGCCCTCTAAGAGAAGAAAATGAAGCAATACAGAGGCCACTTCGTTCGACGGTCATTGGCGCCCACTCAAGGCAGTGAAGGAGGAGACGGTATTCAGTGCAAACAACTGCGTTGTGATACAGCCCAGCTGTGGAAACGCTCCCCCGTGTTCACAATGGTGGCTCAGCATGGCCGAGGCTCCGCTGGGCTCCACCCTCGTCTGGCGAGCTGTGATCCCAGTTTCAACTCCAGCTGGGAAAAGGAAGCTTCAGGGAAAACGGAAAGTGTGGCTCTAGCCGGTGTGGCTCAGTGGATAGAGCAGCAGCCTTCGGACTGAAGGGTCCCAGGTTTCATTCCAGTCATGGGCACGTACCTTGGTTGCAAGCTCAGTCCCTGGCCCTGGTTGGGGCATGTGCGGAGGCAACCAATGGATGTGTCTCTCTCTCACATTGATGTTT
Source organism: Myotis lucifugus (assembly GCF_000147115.1). Classification (NCBI taxonomy): domain Eukaryota; kingdom Metazoa; phylum Chordata; class Mammalia; order Chiroptera; family Vespertilionidae; genus Myotis; species Myotis lucifugus. Next base: position 23,510 of record NW_005873032.1, on the reverse strand, counting down.
CTCTCTCTGTCTCTCCCCCTCCCTTCCACTCTCTCTAAAAATCAATGGGAAAAATATCCGTGGGTGAAGATTAACAAAAAGAAGAAGAAAAGAAAGGGAAAGTGTGCTCTGTGGGCCAGAGGAGAGCTGACTTATAGAGAGAGAAGTCCCAGTCCCAGGTCCCCATGGGTCAGTGATGGCGAACCTTTTGAGCTCGGCGTGTCAGCATTTTGGAAAACCCCTAACTTAACTCTGGTGCCGTGTCACATAGAGAAATTTTTTGATATTTGCAACCATAGTAAAACAAAGACTTATATTTTTGATATTTATTTTATATATTTAAATGCCATTAAACAAAGAAAAATCAACCAAAAAAATGAGTTCGCGTGTCACCTCTGACACGCGTGTCATAGGTTCGCCATCACTGCCCTAGGTCCATCCTCATGCAAATGAGCATTCCAAATCCTCACGGTTTGATTGGCCCAAAGACATTTTGTTCTGATTGGTTGGAATGGAGCTGCTCTGATAGACCAGCGAGAAGGCCGAGGCTATAGCTGGGGGAAAGTCTCCATCTTATTGGTTGAAATGTGATTCCAGGAGCTCCTCTATAAGCACTGACTCAGCGTGAAGGCTTCTCCCTGAAGCCAGCTTGCATGGGAGGCCTGCTTGGCAATGGTGGGAGCCCAGCAAGGCTCTGTTTATAAATGTGAGCCCAGTTAGCCACCCCCAGCCCTTCTCAACAGGCACCTACATTCCTGGGGCCTAAATCTGATGACTAATGAATTTAAAAGATGTCATGAGTAGATCAAAGACTTTATGTTCAGAGGGTGTATGTCATTTGCTTGTTTTTCATGTTTTCTACTGGTTGAGGACGCATGCTCCCTACCTATGATTTGAAATTAGCTGTTTACTCTGAGAATTATACCTATATTGTGCCCAACGTCCTCAGGGTGAACAGGTGAAAGAAGCACGGATAAAATGTAGTCTTGTGTTGATAATGAGTACTCCACCTAAATTCTAACTCCCAATCCTGCTCCCCGAATCTAAGGGGGAGGCGGGGGACTACCTTTAACCTGCGTCCCATTCTAGCTTTCTCCCTGTCCCTGCATATTAAATGTACAATCACGCCTTACTCCTTTCTATCTTTAAAAAATATTTTTATTTATTTCAGAGAGGAAGGGAGGGGGAGAGAGAGAGAGAAACAACAATGATGAGAGCAAATCATTGACAGGCCGCCTCCTGCACGCCCCCCAGTGGGGAGGGAGCCCGCAACCATGGCATGTGCCCTGACCAGGAATCAAACCGTGACCTCTTGGTTCAAGGTCAACACTCAACCACTGAGCCATGCCAGCCGGGCTTACTTCTTTCATTGTAATGCTGCTTAGATTCGTTTCTTCTCAATTTCCACCTTTCTTCCTTTCTCAACCATTTTTCCCCCTTTGAGTGCCCAATTGCAACCCAAATTAATAATCAACCAGGACTTAGGACCCCACTGACAACGCTTACCTCCGGTTGTCAAGAACTCTCCATAGTTCTCTGAGTTTAAATTCCTAGATTTGATATTAAAGGCTTTACTTGGAAGAGTCTTTTCTCAGACTCACCACTGGGGGCAGCCCTTTACTCCACCCGCAGAATGTCCCCCACTTTCCTGAATGTCCCTTCTCCAGCTCCCTGATGAAACCCCGCCTGTTCTGTAGACCTGGTCAGACCCCCACATCCCAGGGAGGTCTCCTTGGCTGGTTGGGCACCCTGCCTAACACTGAATAAAGTTATACATTCGTGGCTCTGTCTCAGAGGTGGGACCCCATTTCTGGCGGGCCTTCCACATGGGGCAGCCCAGGATCCCTCCTCAATAAAGCTGCATGAAGGGCCCTGACGGGGTGGCTCAGTGGTTGAGCCCGACCTATGAACCAGGAGGTCACAGTTCAATTCCCAGTGTGGGGCGTGCAGGAGGCAGCCGATCAATTATTCTCTCTCATCGTTGATGTTTCTCTCTCCCTCTCCCTTCCTCTCTGACATCAATAAAAAATATATATGGGGCCCTGACCGGTTTGGCTCAGTGGATAGAGCGTCGGCCTGTGGACTCAAGGGTCCCAGGTTCGATTCCGGTCAAGGGCATGTACCTTGGTTGCAGGCACATCCCCAGTGGGGAGTGTGCAGGAGGCAGCTGATCAGTGTTTCTCTCTCATCGATGTTTCTAACTCTCTATCCCTCTCCCCTTCCTCTCTGTAAAAAAT
>NW_005873032.1:18009-20264 GCF_000147115.1 Myotis lucifugus | reverse complement strand
CGGGAAGGGGGTCTCGCCATTGGTCCGGAGCCTTTGGGGACGGAGACCCTGGCTCGGTGGGGGCGCAGCGCGCGCAGGGAAGGACAGGACCGCCCGGACCACCTCTCCGCCCCGGGCAGGGAGCGGACGGGGCCCCCACTGGGGTGTGCGACTCCCGCCCCGTCTTAGCCACGGTTCTGTTCTCCAGTGGAGCTCGGTTCAGCCCAGAGTTCAGGGCTGGGGAAGCGGGGCTCCCCGGCGATCCAAGGTCCAGTGGGCGAGCATGGTCACCAGGGGGCCCCTCATGGGCGCGGGGCCAGGCGACCTCGGGCTCTCGGGGCGCTGGCGTGTGTCCCGGCCTTTGGGGGCGCTGCCTGCCCCAGCCGCGCACCATGTGGATTTCATATAAAGCTGCGCGCGCGTTCCCAAAGGGGGACCACCCAGCAGAGTCTGGAGTGGGTCCCGCACGGGGACGGCTGTGCGCCCTGCCCACCGCGCCTTAGGCCACACCCCCGTGGAGATTGTCACTGCGCCTAAAAAGAATGAGACTTGAAGCCCGGCCGGTGTGGCTCAGTGGTTGAGCGTGGACATAGGAAGCAGGAGGTTCCCAGTCAGGGCCCATACCGGGTTGCGGGTTCGATCCCCAATAGGGGGCGTGCAGGAGGCAGCTGGCCCATGATTCTCTCTCATCCTTGATGTCTCTCCCTTCCTCTCTGAAATCAATAAACATATATATTTTTAAAAAGAATGAGAACTGAAAACCTTTACCCGCAGGGACAGCCGCCCAGCTGTTGGCTGCCCTGACCACCTTGGGCCTTCTGGTGAAGCCTAGAAGAAAGACCCTTCTCAGAATAATGTCTCCAGATGCATAAAATAAAACCCACAGGATGGCCAAGGAAATCAATTATGTTGAAATACAGATCAAAAGAGTAGAACAACATTTTTGTGAAGTTATAGATGCACTACTTTTTTTTTAAAAAAGTATATATATTGATTGGCTGTCTCCTGCACGCCCCCTACTGGGGATGGAGCCCGCAACCTGGGCATGTGCCCTTGACTGGAGTGGAACCCAGGTTCCTTCAGTCTGCAGGCCAACGCTCTAACCACTGAGCCAAACCGGCTAAGGCTGCAGTCATAGGCATTTCTATGAGAAAGAATCCCAGCGCTCGCTGTGATCTTACGTCTGTGCTCGAGGCTGGGTTCGTGGGGGACTGACTCTGAGATGCCGCTCAGCAGGCAGGTTATTGCATTTGGGGCGCAACTCAGCTCCACACCCAGGGCCTGAAGAGGGTTGACCCAGGGGAACAAAGGTCTCAGTCCCTACAAAGGTCTCGGCCAGCCTCCCCTCCCCCGTTGCTCTGAAGGTGGGATGGTCTCCTATCCCCACACGAGGGCCCAGCCTCTGGGCCCTGACAGCGATCAGTCCCCGGATAAGGGCTACAGGGAAGGAGGTGTGGCCCTGGGTGACGCCGCATTCTCAGAGGGTGACGGGGATCTGGCGGCCCGGCCCAGCGTCCACCACGTTCCGTAGCCCTGTAGATGCGCGCTGAGCTGGTGGACACCCTCGCGGGCGCTGCGGAGGAACACCCACGGAGAATAAAACCATGATCTGACCAGTCTCTCCGCCCGCCCGTGTCCAGGACTCCCTCGTTGTACATTGTTTAATCCTCCAGACAACTCCCCCGTGGTTGTCTTTTCAGTTGAAGAAATGGTAATAACAATTAGTCACTGCTCCAGGCCATCCCACCGTTCAATGCCCAAACTAGGATTCCTTCCCCTGTCTGTGTCTGATCGAAGCTTTCAGGCATCAAGCCCCACGCGTGTGGGGATGGACGGCGGGGTTGTTGCGGGCTGGGGACGCCGGGAAGGCTTCCAGAGGAGGTTCCTTGAAAGGTAGGTTCCGGTTCAGTGGGTGGAGGGGGCATGGAGAGGCTGTTGCAGGGGGGAGGGACCCAGCCGGGCATGTGCCCGGAACCGGAGGCGAGCGACGTCTGGCCATGGCTCTGCTGGCTGCCAAGGAGACAACGGCCAGGTCATGTCCTTTAGGTGATGTTTTTCCCCTGCGAGCAGGGAGCTGACTAAGGGGGGGACGATTTGGCCCCGGCAACTGTCCCCTCCTCCCGGCAACCTTTCCCCGAGAAAGGGTTCGCATCCCCTGATGATCTTTGCCTGAATCAATAGTGAGTGAAGGTTGCCAAATGGTGCGTTTTATTTTGTTTGTGTCGTTCCCATCATCCTTCCGACGTTTATTAGCTGGCATGCTTCTGTCAGGTAGA
>NW_005873032.1:12237-15857 GCF_000147115.1 Myotis lucifugus | reverse complement strand
TGCGGCTCGAGAGGACACATGCGGCTCTTTGGCCCCTTGAGTGTGGCTCTTCCTTAAGCCTTAGGAAGTACCCTCATTAAGGTTAATAACAATGTACCTACCTGTATAAGTTTAAAGTTTTAAAAAATTTGGGTTCTCAAAAAGAAAATTTCAAATCGTTGCACTGTTGAAAATTGGGCTCTGTTTGACTAAATGAGTTTGCCCGACCCACTGGCCTTAATTCATTAATTCATAGGTTGATGCTCAACCACTGAGCCACCCCAGCCGCGCCCATGGCATTTTTTAAGTGGCACCAATGGGGACCAGAAGGCAGTGCTGGTTGGTGCTTGTGTGCGTAATCCTCAGGCTTCAGCGTTGTTTCTGCACGTCAGGGCCCTGTGCCCGGGGCCTCAAGGCTCTGTAACGTCCCATTAATTCCCAGCTCTGCTTGCGCCTGCACCTTCTGCTCATTATCACAGTCTAGCGCACCCAGTGCAGGGAACATTCCTGAAAATCCGCGGTGGGGAGGGAGGGCCGCGGTGGGATGTGGGCAGGTCTGGGAGAGGGGGGAGTTTAAAGGAATCCCCAGGCCCTTCTCCGGATGGCAGGACATTAGCGTTGGCTCACCTGTAAAAGCCAGCTGCCCTTTCCCGCCAAACTGTACATCAATCGTGTTCATTGTCTTTTTTTTTTACAAAAATGTTTTATTATGGAAAATTCCAAACATATGCAAAAATAGACTATTAGAACACATTCCTGGGACTCACCCAGCTTCAACAAGTATCGATTTATGGCTTGTCTCTTATTTTAAAAAGTATATTTTTATTCATTTCAGAGAGGAAGGGAGAAGGAGAGAGAAACATCAACGATGAGAGAGAATCATGGATCAGCTGCCTCCTGCACGCCCCCTACTGGGGATTGAGCCCACAACCCAGGCATGTGCCCTTGACCGGGAATCGAAACTTGACCTTCTGGTTCATAGGTCGATGCTCAACCACTGAGCCATGCCGGCCCGGCAATCTATGACTTGTTTTGATTCATTTCTATTCACCTATCCACCTAAATGAGTTATCCTTAAGCAAATCCCAAATAATTTTATTTCATTCTAAATATTCCAGCATGTAACTCTAAAAAATGACTCTTTCTTTAAGAAATACTTTTAGTGATTTCAGAGAGGAAGGGAGAGAGAGAAAGATAGAAACATCAATGATAAGAGAGAATCATCGATTGGCTGCCCCCTCCTGCATACCCACTGCTAACGGTGTGTCTGAAGAATAAAGTTTACGGGGTGGGGAGGGGGGCAGTTTAAAGCTAAGAATCCAGTGAAACTTCTGGCTGTTGTGCATGACATGTATCTGTGATGTCATCTTTCTTGGTGATCACAGACCGCGGAGCTGACGATGCAGGAACACGGGCTGAAACTCGTTGTCCAACCCTGACACTCAGGAGGGTCATCTGGGCCCCGTCCAGAGTGTCCGCAGGGCTTCGAGGCTGAGGGCTGAGAGCATTTCTTGTGGGAATAGGAACATTCCTTAGCCCAGATTCTCAGTCATAAAAGGCCCTGGCAGTCTTCTCGAAGGCAGATTTTTAGAACGTGAGCTGTCTGTCTGTGGCCCTGTGTGTCCCTCCCCCGGAGCAGCTGGGGGTTGCCAACTCCTGGCATCTTGAGAGAGCGAGCCCTTTCCCACGCTCTCTCCCTCCCGCCCGCCCGCCCAGCTGGGAGGTGTCGGGATGGGGGTGGGGCCGGCCAGCTGGGCCAGCTCATCCCTGACCCCTCCTCGCAGCCCGTCGGAGTATTGCGGAATCTCCAGGCCGGTGCCAGGTGATGATGGGAAGCGTGTCCCCAAGCAGCTCACAGCCCGGGGAGCTGGGTGAAAAGGGAGGTGTGCAAAGTTCACTCCCAAAACTCCCTGTCCCCGGCTCCACCCCACGGAGCCTTTTCACCCGGTTCTGGGCATGTCGCAAGGGCTGGGTCTTCAGTTCCTGTCCTTTTTTCTTTTTCTTTTTTTAAATACGTTTTTATTGGTTTCAGAGAGAGGGAGAGAGACATAGAAACATCAACATTGATCAGTTGCCTCCTGCACGCCCCACACTGGGGATGGAGCCCACAACCCGGGCATGTGCCCTGATCGGGAATCGAACTGGGACCTCCTGATTCATAGGTTGATGTGAGCAACCACTGAGCGACACTGGCCGGGCCAGTTTCTGTCCTTTTTGTCTACCCCTGACTCCTCCTCCAGGAATGAGGTCTGAAGTGGCTTAAGGGTAAGGATGTGGGTGGAGGAGGGAGGGAGATAAGTGGCCTGGACAGATCTGGGCAGTCCAGACGAGTCCTCTGCCCTGGCGTCTTTCCAACCATAGCTTCTTACAGTGCAAGCTGAGGGCCATTTGCTACAACTCTCCCATCTGATTAGGGATTTTAAAAAAATACATTTTTTAAAAATTGATTTCAGAGAGGCAGGGAGAGGGAGAGAGAGAGATAAAAACATCAATGATGAGAGAGAATCACGGATTGGCTGCCTCCTGCACGCTCCCCACTGAGGATTGAGCCTGCAACCCAGGCGTGTGCCCTGACCGGGAATCAAACCGTAACCTCCTGGTTCAAAGGTCGACGCTCAACCACTGAGCCACGCCAGCCGACAGGGATTTTTGTTGTTATTCTCAGATTCTTGAAGTCAACAGACCCGTGCAGTGGGTTCTATGGCATCAGTGGGTTGTGCACGAATGAGGACATGAGTGGGGTCAAAACCTCGTTCTCACGAGGCTTTGCAGGAGACCAGGGCCCCTCCCTCCACATGGAGCTGTGTCTCTTTCCCACGTTCCCGAGCAGCCTGGGTTTCCACGGGATGGGAACGGTGACACCCGTTCACAGGCAGGGATAACCGATTTCAAGAACGCTGCACCGCGATGAGGAGGCAGCCCACGGGGACGTGGGCTCCCTGCGGTCACATCCCGATGTCACCCCTCACTGGTAACTTTGGAAAACTCGATGTGCTTCCCTCGTTTCCTTCATCTGAAGAATGTGGATACTGCCCCGCCGGCTGGCGTGGCTCCGTGGTTGCGTATTGACCCATGAATCTGGAGGTCATGGTCACGGTTGGATTCCCGGTTAGGGCACATGCCTTGATTGCGGGCTCGATCCCCAGTGTGGGGTGTGCAGGAGGCAGCCGATCGATGATTCTCTGTCATCATGGATGTTTCTCTCTCTCTCTCCCTCTCCCTTCTTCTCTGAAATGAATAAAAATATTTAAAAAAAATAAATGATGACGGATGTCCAACGGCTCTTTGTAGAACACAGAGCAGGCACCTAGGGGCTGAGCCTTAGACCCTTAGTGTCCCGGGGGCGGGGACTGGAGGATGCCAGCATCGAGCTGTGCCCCTTCCACAGGACTCTGCCCAGGGAACAGGTGCTGATTCCCACCATCAGTTGCATGGTTTCGATCCGGTGGCACTTGGCTTCGCGTGGGCCCGTGACCACATCCTCCGAGTGGGCGCTCCGCCTCCCGAGTGGAAAGGGGGCTCCTTTGAACTCTGCTTCGTTTCGACAGGTCACCACGAATGGCCTCATTGCCACGAGCGAACCCCCGGCCGCAGAATCCCACCCCGGGCTCTTCCCACCGACCTTCGGGGCCGTGGCGCCC
>NW_005873032.1:0-11496 GCF_000147115.1 Myotis lucifugus | reverse complement strand
GAACCTGGGGCCTTTCATTTCCCAGGCCGATGCTTTTTCCCCTGAACCAAACCGTTTAGGGGGGGGCCTTTTTTTTTTTTTTTAAATTTTTTTCAAAAAGGAAGGGAGAGGGAGAGAAAGAGTTAGAAACCTCGGTGATGAGAGAGACTCATGGATCGGGCCCCTCCGGCATGCCCCCCTGTAGGGGATCGATACGCCCCGACCAGGAATCAAACCGTGACCTCCTGGTTCAGAGGTCGATGCTCAACCACTGAGCCGTGTCGGCCGGGCGAGACATTATTAATGCGAAGTGAAGGTTACAATCACCAGGTAGTCCTCAAGGGTGTGAAGAAGTAAAGATACCGCGGACCAGTTTTGCTCAGTGGCTAGAGCAGGGGTCCTCAAACTACGGCCCACGGGCCACATGCAAATACAAATATTATATTTGTTCCCGTTTTTTTTTTTTTTTTACTTCAAAATAAGATATGTGCAGTGTGCATAAGAATTTGTTCATAGTTTTTTTTTTTAAACTATAGTCCGGCCCTCCAACGGTCTGAGGGGCAGTGAACTGGCCCCCTGTTTAAAAAGTTTGAGGACCCCTGGGCTAGAGCGTCGGCCTGTGGACTGAAGGGTCCCAGGTTCGGTTCCGGTCAAGGGCATGTACCTTGGTTGCGGGCACATCCCCAGTAGGAGGTGTGCAGGAGGCAGCTGATCGATGTTTCTCTCTCATGGATGTTTCTAACTCTCTATCCCTCTCCCTTCCTCTCTGTAAAAAAATCAATAAAATATATATTTTTTTAAAAAAGAAGTAAAGATAAAGCCCACAGTCTAGCTGGGGAGACAGAAACCACGGGCACCATGGGAATGTTTCAGACAGGAGTCCCGCCATGTCCAGTGGGCGTCTCTGGTGAAGAAGTAGGTGGAGAAGCCGCCTCCAGGTCTGAGTTACCCTTTGGAGACCTGCCTCGGTCTCTCAGCCCCACCATCGTTTAATTTTCATAGGATCACACAGTGGGGAGAAACCTGAAAGGCCCTAAGCATCCATTCCCATGTGGATGGAGATACAGCCACCTCCTTCCTAGGAACGGTGGGAGGGCCACATGGTGAGGTAACATGCGAAGGGCCCGGCATCGGGAATGCAGTCCTTACACGAAGGCCCTTTCCGACGGGCCAGCCTCAGAGGCGTGGAAGTGGCGCTTTCCCGGAAATACCTAAAAGCGCTGCTTCTAGAATAAGAGGTGGGGGGACACCGCCATCCTCCCACGTGGGGCGTCCGATCTGCTGCAGGGCCCCTGGGAAGATGTGGCCACTTGTCTGGGTGACTGACTGCCTCTTGACTCGTCTTCGCAGAGAAACACGTTCCAGGCGGTCCTGGCCTCCTCCGGTTCCAGCTCCTATGCCATCTTCCTGTACCCCGAAGACGGCCTGCAGTTCACCTCGACCTTCTCCAAGCGCGACCAGAGCCAGGTCCCCGCCATGGTCGCCTTCAGCCAAGGGCTGGTGGGACGCGTGTTGAGCAGCGACGGGGCGTATAACATATTTGCTAACGACAGAGACTCGATCGGCAATTTGGCCAAGTAAGCGTCTGCCTTCGTTCTTCCGTAGACACCCCCTGAGAATAAGCATAGCCCGTGATTACCTTTTTTTTAAAATTAATATATTTTATTGATTTTTTACAGAGAGGAAGGGAGAGGGATAGAGAGTTAGGAACATCAATTAGAGAGAAGCATCGATCAGCTGCCTCCTGCACACCCCCTACTGGGGATGTGCCCGCAACCAAGGTACATGCCCTTGACCGGAATCGAACCTGGGACCTTTCAGTCCCCAGGATGACGCTCTATCCACTGAGCCAAACCGGCTAGGGCCTGTGATTATCTTATTAAGGATGATGTAATGGGCATCACAGAACATTCCCTAAAAAATTCCCTTGGGTTGTAGTGTTGGATATAGTTTTTCTATTATGTGGTACTTTTTATTTTTGTTTATTTTTGTTTTTTTTTAAATTAAATTTAATTTTTTTAATTTTTGTTTTATTGCTTAAAGTATTACAAAGAGTATTACATACGTCTCCTTTTTTTCCCCCCCTTGACAATCCCCTGGCCTCCCCTACCCCCCAGTGTCTTGTGTCCATTGGTTATGCTTATATGCATGCACACAAGTCCTTCGGTTGATCTCTTACCCGCCCCCTCCCGCCTCCCACCCTCCCTGGCCTTCCCGCTATAGTTGGACAGTCTGTTCGATGCTGCTCTGCCTCTGTATCTATTTTTGTTCATCAGTTTATAATGGTCTTTATTATCCATAAATTAATGAGATCATGTGGTGTTTTTCCTTCATTGACTGGCTTATTTCACTTAGCATAATGCTCTCCAGTTCCATCCATGCCATTGCAAATGGTAGGAGTTCCTTCTTTTTTACAGCAGCGTAGTATTCCATCGTGTAGATGTACCACCGTTTTCTAATCCATTCATCTGCTGATGGGCACTTAGGCCAATGATGGCGAACCTATGACATGCGTGTCAGAGGTGACACGCGAACTCATTTTTTTGGTTGATTTTTCTTTGTTAAATGGCATTTAAATATATAAAATAAATATCAAAAATATAAATCTTTGTTTTACTATGGTTGCAAATATCAAAAAATTTCTATATGTGACATGGCACCAGAGTTAAGTTAGGGTTTTTCAAAATGCTGACACGCCGAGCTCAAAAGGTTCGCCATCACTGACCTAGGCTGTTTCCAAATCTTAACTGTGGTAAATTGTGCTCCTATGAACATAGGGATGCATATATCCTTTCTGATTGGTGTTTCTGGTTTCTTGGGATATATTCCTAGAAGTGGGATCACTGGGTCAAAATGTTTGTTTGTTTTTTAATTGATTTTAGAGAGGGAGAGAGAGATAGAAACATCAATGATGAGAGAGAATCATGGATTGGCTGCCTCCTGCACGCCCCCTACTGGGGATAGAGCCCGCAACCCAGGCATGTGCCCTTGACCCAAATCGAACCCACGACCCTTCAGCCCTGCAGGCCTATGCTCTATCCACTGAGCCAGATCGGTTAGGGCAGAACGGGTCTTTAATCAGAGTAACACCATCACGGCTAACAGAGCGTGATGAATATTTCTTAGCATTCTAGCTGGTCCCCAAGAGTCTGTCGGTGCCCCTGGCATGATGACCACACATGACCCGGTCGGCTCTCCCGCCCTCCAGGCCCCTGGGTTTCAGATGGACACGGATCCCAGGGCTCCTTCTGTCCGGGGAGCAGGGCCTGTTCCCCAGAAGTCTGTCCTTTCTCGTAGGAGCAGCAACTCCGGGCAGCAGGGCGTCTGGGTGTTTGAGATCGGGGGCCCCGACACAGCCAGCGGCGTGGTGTCCTCGGACGTGATCCTCAGAGCGGACGACGGAGAAGACTACGACGATGACGAAGATTACGACTCGGTGACCAGTCTGGGCCCGGAGGACCTGGGCACCACCCCCTTCCCCCATGAGACCCCGAGGAGGGGAGACACCGGCACCACCAGGCACCGGGTCTTGTCCCCCAGCCGCCCGGCCACCGCCAGGCCCGCCAGGCCTCCCACCGAGAGGACCCGGTCCTTCCAGCTGCCCGGGGCCAGGTTCCCCCAGCAGCACCCGCAGGTCATCGATGTGGATGAGGTGGAGGAGTCGGAAGTCGGTAAGGCTGCCGCTGTTGCCGTGAGAATACTCTAGGACACAGGACAGGTGCTGGAGCGGGTCCGAGGTGTGCGTTCTGGGGTGGGTTGTGAGGGCGAGAGCTGGGAAGTAGGGGTGGGAGCTCACAGGTTCCTGGCCCGAGGATATTTTTCCATTGATTTTTTTTTAGAGAGAGTGGAGGAAGAGAGAGGGAAAGACAGAGAGAGACATCGATGCGAGAGAAACACATCGATGGGTGGCCTCCTGCACATGCCCCGACCAGGGCCCCGGGCCCCGGGAGGAGCCTGCAACCTGGGCATGTGCCCTTGACCGGAATCGAACCCGGGACCCTTTGGTTCGCAGGCCGACGCTCTATCCACTGAGCAACACCGGCCAGGGCCCTCTGGTCTGTTGTAGGGAGAAAGGGCTTTAGAAGTATTTTTGAAAGTCAGATTTTTCTTATTTGTGATTTCTGAGATCAGAAGTACACTCGGCCACCTGAAAAAACATTGTCGACGTTCCTTTGGCCGCGGACGTAGTTATCTTTGACATTTATTTCCTCTCGGCTTTGGCAGGAGAAGAGTTCATTATTCCCAGCTCCGGTTTGTTTCAGAGTCGGTTTGAGAAGATTTTAAAATACAGAAGAAGTAGATTCCCTCCCTTTTTTCCCCCCTGAGATCTCCCTTTTAAAGTGCACTATCTTCTAGTCAACTGTATTCTATGAGGTTTTTGCTACATTTTGAGGGAAAACCAGCACGCTTTGATTTGTCTTGTAAAAGAAGTCCAAGCTCAACTGTGTTCACTCATTTTTGCTCTTCAGGGTGACTTATAATCCATTGAGATTCCTGTAGATGGGATGGGCCAGGCCTTTAAATAATGTTTAGTAAGACTCTACTGCAGGGGTCCTCAAACTACGGCCCGCGGGCCACATGCAAATACAAATATTGTATTTGTTCCCATTTTGGTTTTTTACTTCAAAATAAGATATGTGCAGTGTGCATAGGAATTTGTTCATAGTTTTTTTTTTAAACTATAGTCCGGCCCTCCAACGGTCTGAGGGACAGTGAACTGGCCCCCTTTTAAAAAGTTTGAGGCCGAAACCGGTTTGGCTCAGTGGATAGAGCGTTGGCCTGTGGACTGAAAGGTCCCAGGTTCAGTTCCAGTCAAGGGCATGTACCTGGGTTGCGGGCACATCCCCAGTAGGAGGTGTGCAGGAGGCAGCTGATCGGTGTTTCTCTCTCATCGATGTTTCTAGCTCTCTATCCCTCTCCCTTCTTCTCTGTAAAAAAATCAATAAAATATATTAAAAAAATAAAATAAAATAAAAAAATAAAAAGTTTGAGGACCCCTGCTCTACTGTTTCTGTTACAAAGTTATCCATTCCACATAGTCACTCACTTTAAAAAATATATAGATTTTTTTATTGATTTCAGAGAGGATGGGAGAGGGAAAGAGAGATAGAAACCTCAATGATAAGAGAGAATCATTGGGGGGAAAAAAGAGAGAGAGAGAGAGAGAATCATTGATCGGCTGCCTCCTGCACGCTCCCTACTGGGCATTGAGCCTTCAACCTGGGCATGTGCCCTGCCAGGGAGCTTGTTACTATCTTCCAAGGCTTGGAAGTGGAGACGTTGGCCTGGCGTGTCCTGACCAGGAGGCGGGTCCGTGTCTCGGGGCTCCCCACCCCGCACCCTGGCTCTCCTGGGGTGATGCGGACATCCCTGCCTGCGTGGCGCTCCGCTTTTGCAGCTGGCTTCGGGGGGACAGCTCCCCAGATGTGTCGGGTTGTTTACTCGCAGCTGTGGCGATCTGAGCTGTCACCCGATCGAGGTGTCTCTGACATTCTCCCTCGCGGAGCCGTCCTGTTGAAATGCTATCCTATCTGACGCCAACAGCAACATATGGCGGTGCATTGCTCGGTATCAGTCCACGCCTAGATTTGAACCCGACATGTGCCTGAAACAGATGTTTCTCTGTCCCTCTATCTCGGTTATTTCGCTGTTTCTGGCGGGGAGGTCAGCCTTCCGCGGCCCGCCGTGCATTCCTGGCGTTATCTGAATAGTCACCCACAGATACGCAGGCCATGGGGACCCACTGGGCGCCGGGCCCTCAGCTGGAGTGAAGCAGGCTGCAGTCACGTGTGTTCAGCGTGGGGGCCAAGGGTTCCCGACGCCAAACGCCGCCTCTCCACACTGGAAATTTCCTCCGAGCGTCTGGGACGCATAGAACCTTCCTGGTTTAAACTTCACTTGTATCTTCACTCCGAACAGTCGGTTATAAACCGGATGGCTCCCCACTTTAAAAATCCACCCCCTACCTGTGCTTTTGAGCTTTCTTTCCAAATCAGTTTCCTCTGGATTGTGGAGTATAATGAGTCCGTTCCTAATTCTAACAAATTGAACCAAGGAGGTAGAATTTTAAAAGTAGGAAGAATTCTTTTTGTTTCTTGAGTGAAAGGAATTGAAGACGTCTTTTTAATCAGCTTTTTTTTTTTTAATCCTCATCCAAGGATATTTTTCCATTGATTTTTAGAGGAAGTGGAAGAGAGAGGGAAAGACAGAGAGAAACATAAATATGAGAGAAACACATCAATTGGTTGCCTCCTGCATGCACCCTGACCAGGGCCCAGGCCAGGGAGGAGCCTGCAACCGAGGTACGTGCCCTTGACTGGAATCGAACCCAGGACCCTTCAGTCTACAGGCCAACACGCTGTCTGTCCACTGAGACAAACCAGCTAGGGCTTAATCAGCTTTTGAGTATAAGAGCTTCTTAGTTATTGCCTGGAGAGAAGAGGCAAAATAATTTCAAAATACTCTGAAGTCATTAAAATGGGAAAATTAAAAAACAGTAAAAAAAAAAATACCTTAAGACCCCTTTAAAATGTGAAGCTGATCTTTTTGACTCGTTAGAGGGACACCAGATTGAGACAGCTGTCTGATGGGGTGACCTGAGACTGATGCAAATTAGAGCCCTTTTTAAAATATATATTTTTATTGATTTCAGAGAGGAAGGTGGGGGGAGAGAGAGAAGCATCAATGATGAGAGAGAATCACTGATCGGCTGCCTCCTGCACACACCCCCACTGAGGATCGAGCCCGCAACCCGGGAATCGCACCCTGACCTCCTGATTCATAGGTCGACACCCAACCACAGAGCCACGCCGGCCGGGCATATTAGAACACTTTTTGATCATTCACCTGTGATTTCTACACTCCTTGTAGCCCAGTGGTTCTCAACCTTCCTCATGCCGATACCCTTTAATACAGTTCCTCATGTTGTGGTGACCCCCAATTTCATGGTTACAAATTGAACATCATTAAAGCATAGTGATGAATCCCAAAAACAATATGTAATTATATATGTGTTTTCCGATGGTCTTAGGCAACCCCTGTGAAAGGGTCGTTCGACCCCCAAAGGGGTCGAGACCCACAGGTTGAGAACCGCTGTTGCAGCCCCATGTGCGTGGGGTGTGGCAGATGGAGCCACCACACCATTTACGTGGCTCCAGGCGGTGAGTCCGGACCCTGAGCCGCCTGGCCGAGTGTCATTATCCCTGCAGGGCTGGGGGGCCCCGTGTGACCCCGCTCCTGCCGCTGAGCCCCGAGACCTGCTCACAGGCGCCCTGTGCTTCCTCCGCAGTCTTCAGCTACAACACGGATTCCCGGCCCACGTGCGCCAACAGCCGACACCAGTGCTCCGTGCACGCCGAGTGCCGGGACTACGCCACCGGCTTCTGCTGCAGCTGCGTCGCCGGCTACACCGGGAACGGCCGGCAGTGCGTGGCCGAAGGTCTGTTTTCTGTGCTCATTCGTGGGCCGGGAGGAGGGAGGGCGGCCTAAATATTTTTATTGGTTTCAGGGAGGAAGGGAGAGGGAGAGAGAGAGAGAGAGAAACATTAATGATCAGAGAGAATCATGGATCGGCTGCCTCCTGCACACACCACACTGGGGATCGAGCTGCAACCCCGGCCTGTGCCCCAACCGGGAATGGAACCGTGACCTCCCGGTTCAGAGGTCGACGCTCAACCCCTGAGCCCCAAACTCCAGATTGGATCCAGCTGTCACTTGCGGACCAGGCAGTCTCTACGGGTCGTGAGAGCCCAGACACAGTTTACTCAGCGTGGGTCCCCGGGGAGCCCGGGGCCATAAACGCCAATGAAAACAAAAGCGACAGAAACCCCGCCGTACGGAACATTTGTCCCTTCGGATGCCAGATGACCTCACGTGTCACTGGCCGTTTTCTTTGTGTTTCGTGAGGAAAGGCAGTTGCTTCCCCAGGTTTGACTCAGTAAAGCTTGGAAGCACTTTCCTGTTTTTCAGATCCCCTGCCATCGCTGTTTTAATTTGCTAAAAAAACAAACAAACAGCAACGAACAGGAACCGTGTTCCCTTCTGGGTCCTAATTCAATCAAGTGAGGGTTGTTGTACTGACTTTGGCAACGAGAGAGAATTTTTGTGTCCGTGTGTTCATTAGGGGGGATGTTTTCAGCATCTGTAAACGTATTTCCTTCCAAATTGCACCGCCCAGGGGTGGTGTGCCTGAGCGTTGCGTGGGGCTTGGCTTGGATACCCTG
The DNA here is from genome assembly GCF_000147115.1 of Myotis lucifugus. Lineage (NCBI taxonomy): Eukaryota > Metazoa > Chordata > Mammalia > Chiroptera > Vespertilionidae > Myotis > Myotis lucifugus. The sequence continues at coordinate 3,295 of NW_005873032.1, read as the reverse complement.
GGAGAAGCTTCCAGAATCAGCAGCAAAACCTCCTTCCCCAGGCGCGGCCCCAGCGGCCTTTCCGGTGCCAAGCGTCCGAGCCGGGAATGCTGAGTGTGCTGGGCAGAAACTCAGATCGGACGAACCGTCCAGCCCCACGTTTTAACATCATCTACATGCCCTGGAGGAATCTCATGGTTTAATTATTGTGGGATTCTTGCTACTTTTCTAAAAATTTTATTGATTCCAGAGAGGAAGGGAGAGGGAGGGAGAGAGAGAAACATCCATGATGAGAGAGAATCACGGATCGGCTGCCTCCTGCACGCCCCACACTGGGGATGGAGCCCACAACCCAGGCATGTGCCCTGACGGGGAATCGAACCGTGACCTCCTGGTTCCTAGATCGACGCTCAGCCACTGAGCCACACGGGCCGGGCTTGCCTCTTGCGCTACAGGCCCAGGGCCTCTCCTGTTCTTCTCTTACGAAGGACTGGCGTCTCCCTTTGTTTCCCTCGCAGGGTCCCCCCAGCGAGTGAACGGCAAGGTGAAAGGGAGGATCTTCGTGGGGAGCAGCCCGGTCCCCGTGGTGTTTGAGAACACGGACCTGCACTCCTACGTGGTGATGAACCAGGGGCGCTCCTACACGGCCATCAGCACCATCCCCGAGACCGTGGGGTACTCCCTGCTCCCCCTGGCCCCTGTCGGAGGCATCATCGGGTGGATGTTTGCGGTGGAGCAAGACGGATTCAGGCACGGGTTCAGCATCACAGGTATTGACATCACCCGTTAAAGCCCATGGCCCGGGGGTGGGGGTGGGGGGCAAGGGAGATAGGGCCTGGGGATGAGTGGAAAGGGAACTCCAGGTCTAAGGACAACTCACTGACAAGCTTTTTGTTCTGGGAGAAAGACCTGGCGGTAAGAGGACCCGTATTCTTTCGTGAATAATATTTACGAATATTCTAAATAATATTTAAAATCCTGCTGGCCCGGCTCACCCATCCTAAAGCTTGGGAATTTCTCATTGTCCCTTTTCATCATGAGTTGAAATGCCCGTTTTCAGCACAAGCCCTCAGCCAACCCATCTCGGAGGCCGGTCTGTGGCTGGGAGGCGGCCTCTCTCTGCGGGTGACTCCCGTGGGGCCCCCTGGGTGCCCCAGCTCTGTCCTCGGGGGTCCCCAGCCCCGTTCCTACCAGCACCCCCTGAAGCACCCGCAGAGGAGGTGCGACTCCACGGCCCCTGACCAGCCCTGTGAGCCCAGGGCGGGCGCCGGGGTGGCTGTCCCTTCTGACGGCAGAGTGACCGAATGACCTTGCTTTCCAGGGGGCGAGTTCACCCGCCAGGCCGAGGTGACCTTCGTGGGGCACCCGGGCAAGCTGGTCATCAAGCAGCGCTTCAGCGGCATCGACGAGCACGGGCACCTGACCATCGACACGGAGCTGGAGGGCCGCGTGCCGCAGATCCCTGTCGGCGCCTCCGTGCACATCGAGCCCTACACGGAGCTCTACCACTACTCCCGCGGCGGTGAGGGCACCCCGGGGCCCGAGGCTCCCAGTGCCACCGGGACAGCCCGTCTCCTGGGCCGCAGAGAGCGAAACTCGGGCGACACCTTAGTAACATCGCCTTTCCCCACTACCAGACATCATATCACTCCCTCCAGAGAATTTATTATTTGTTATTTATTTACTTTAATTTTTATTCATTTCAGAGAGGAGGGGAGAGGGAGAGAGGGAGAGAAACATCAATGATGAGAGGGAATCATTGATCGGCTGCGTCCTGCACGCCCCACACTGGGGATCGAGCCCACAACCCGGGCATGTGCCCTGACCAGGAATCAAACCGTGACCTTCTGGTTCATAGGTTGACGCTCAACCACTGAGCCACGCCAGCCAGACGTCCACTAGCCTGTAATCTTTAGTTTGGCTCTGGGCAGCTTAGGAACTTAAAGAGAGGCACTTGATGGGGGAAAAAAGCAACAAATATTACTGATGCAAATAATACCCATAACGGTAGGGGAAATCCAGGTAGCAGAAGGAGTCCCCATTGGAAATAAACGGTCTTGCCCTGGCCGGTGTGGCTCAGTGGATAGTGTCTGCCTGTGGACCATAGGGACCCGGGTTCGATTCTGGTCAAGGGCACGTACCTTGGTTGCAGGCTCCTCCCCAGCCTTGGCCCTGTTGGAGGCACGTGCAGGAGGCAACCATTCAATGGATTTCTCTCCCATCGATGTTTCTCTCTGTCTTTCCCTCTCTCTCGCACTCTCTCGAAAAACCAGTGGGAAAGTATTCTTGGGTGGGGATTAACAACAACAACAAGAAATAAATGAATGATCTCATTGACCGGCTCCATTGCAGTCTCCCCTGGAAGCCTGGTGTCTGGGGGACCACCAATGGGATAGATCTGACCCTGGAGGAAGCCACCGCATCCTCATACCCTCTCCTTTCTCTCCCCACCCGTGTCCCTCCTGCATCCAGTGATCACATCCTCCTCCACGCGGGAGTACACGGTGACGGGGCCCGCGGCCCCTGCGAGCATCCACACGTACCAGTGGCGCCAGACCATCACCTTCCAGGAGTGCGTCCACGACGGGGCCCGGCCGGCCCCGCCCAGCACCCAGCAGCTCTCGGTGGACAGCGTGTTCGTCCTGTACAACCAGGAGGAGCGGATCCTGCGCTTCGCTCTCAGCAACTCCATCGGGCCTGTGCGGGGTGAGACACAGCTCCCACCGGCCCTCGTGCGCCTGCATCTCTGTGCTCTGGGCGTATTCTTTTTTAAAAAAATTATATATATATATATGTATTGATTTCAGAGAGGAAGGGAGAGGGAGAGAGAGAGAAACATCAGTGATGAGAGAGAATCATGGATCGGCTGCCTCCTGCACGCCCCCTACTGGGGATCAAGCCTGCAACCTGGGCATGTGCTCTGACCAGGAATCAAACCATGACCTTCTGTTTCATAGGTTGACGCTCAACCACTGAGCCACCCTAGCCAGGCATCCACTAGCCTGTAATTTTTCAACTTATTAATTGAATTGAACCATGACCTCCTGGCTCATAGGGTGATGCTCAACCACCGAGGCACGCCGGCCGGGCGTGATTTTTGTCAATTTCCGGCAAAATTGCCTTATGGCCTGTTCTGCTTGGGATCTGATGGGGAAGATGCTTCACTGGAGCATCCGCCAGCTGCTCCCCTGTCCCCGGACCACGGCCTCCACCCGCCTTCCTCTGTGGGGGGAGCATTCCGAGGACTCACTCTCAGTGTCTCTGTCCTCGCAGACGGCTCCCCGGATGCCCTGCAGAACCCCTGCTACCTCGGCAC
>NW_005873031.1:34593-49693 GCF_000147115.1 Myotis lucifugus | reverse complement strand
GTGCCCTTCCCTGCCTGGAGGACTCTCCCCACCCCTCAGGTGCAGCTCAAGTCCCACATCCTTGGTTAGGTGGTTGGGTATGTGAGCTCTATTTAGACCCAGCAAACCAGGTCCCACCCAGCTCCTCTGCTTTCAGATATACCTGATATCTCCTTGGGCAATTTATTTAGTCTCTAAACCTTAGTTTCTTTATATGAAAAATAAGATTAATAATTCTTACCTCTTAGATTTGTTGTGAGGCTTCCTATGAGGTAATGCACACATGATACCTGGAACATAGTAGGTATTCAATAAAATTTAAAAAATATATTTTAAAATGTTTTTATTGATTTGAGAAAGAGAGGAAGGGAGAGGGAGAGAGAAACATCAATGATAAGGATCACTGATTGGCTGCCTCCTACATGTCCCCCACTGGGGACCGAGCCCACAACCCGAGCATGTGCCCTGACCAGGAATTGAACCGTGACCTCCTGGTTCATAAGTCAATGCTCAACCACTGAGCCACACTTGCCAGGCCAATAAACAGTTCTTATTGCTACCCCTAGCATCCCCTGAGCTCTGGGGTTCCTGCTTATAGTTTCTTATGGGGGTGGTTCTGACACTTCAGCTAGCCCGGAAGCTCTGAGAGCAGTGCATGCATTGCTTCTCCACGTATGCCCCACAAAGTGGGCCTTATTCAAGAGAGGCAGAGAAGGCCAGGAGTCGGCAACAAAGACTGACTTTGCTCCCTTGTGAGTAATGAGGTGCCCAGGCCAAGGGCTTATTTGATTTTTAACAGCATGAGACGGAGCAGGGGGCTGAGTATGAAACGGTGCAGAGGACTTCCAGGGGAATCCTGAACCAGCTATGTTCCCTATCTGGGTCTCATTTTCTTGTCATTCTATCTATGGCTAAACTGAGGCCCAGAGAAGTGGATAGACTTGTACTGTGCCACACTATAGAGTTCAAAAAGCTGAGGCTGGCAAGGGCAGAGCCTAGAGCCAAACCTAGGCTGCATGCTCTGAATCCTCACCTCGTTCTCCCCCACCTTGCCTGCCTCACACATGTAGGTCTGCCTATGAGGACAGGTGCACGAGCTTTGTGGCAGCGACTGCTGTTGCTATTGTGAAGGGGATTTGCAGCACAAGACACAGTAAGGCATAGTGATTAAGACTGGGTTTTGAGGCCAGACAGACCTGACTTCTCTTTCTGGTCCTGCTGTTTACTAGCTGTGTGACTCTGGGCAAAGGGCTTGACTTCTCTGTGCCTCAATTTCCCCTATCTGTAATGTGGGAAAAATCTAGATATATAAAAGCCGAAGCGACCTTTACGACCGAACGACCGGAATAACTGGATGACCGGTCGACCAGTCGCTATGATGCACACTGGACCACCAGGGGGCAGACACTCAACGAAGGAGCTGCCCCTGGTGGTCAGTGCACTCCCACAGCCAACCTCCCACAGGCAGCCAACCTCTCCTGGTCACTCCCTCCGGCCGGCAAACCTCCCACGGTCCCTCCCCGCATCCAGCAGGCCCCGTCCAGCAGCTGGCAGGCCCCATCCGGTAGTCAGCAGGCCCCCAGGCCCCGGCCCGCAGCCCCCAGGCCCTGGCTGGCAGCCGTCAGGCCCTGGCCAGCAGCTGGCAGGTCCTGGCCAGCCCGGCCCCGATTGGGACTATGCGAGACAGCCCCAATAGGCCCTGATTGCCGGCCAGGCCTAGGGACCCCACCCATGCATGGGTTTCATACACTAGGCCTCTAGTAATAAATAGAGTGGGGGAAGTGCCTCCTTTATGGGGTTGTTGTGAGGATTAAACAGAGAGCTTATAAAGCACTTAGCACACAGTGGACATTCAATGCATGGCAAACACGAGGAAGGAAGTGTGATCTGAAACACCCCTGAGTGTTTCCAGTTTGTAATCCTGAGTTGAGACTGCAACCTCCAAATAAGAAACTAAGACACTTTTGCAGGAATAGCAGGGAGGCAATAAAAAACGGGAAGACAATCGAAAGAGTATCACTTTGCTTATAGTTTGTTCATTCCTTTAATTTTTAAAAATGAGTAAGCAGACAACCGTGTGCCCTTTGAATACCCAATAAAAATGTTCATTATGTAAAACAGTACAACCTTTTTCATTTTTAATAATACTGTAAATATCTCAGAAAGGATGTATTGTTTCTAATGAATATCAAAAAAGTCTTCACAATGATGTTTCCCTCGCCCCCACATTTCCCTCCCCACCCCCCACAAAGTTACCCAAATACTAGTAGGAAATTACAAAAAACAAAGAACACAGGCCCTCCCTCCGCCCTGCCCTGTTAGTCGTGTTAAGTGAGTGAGATGTTAAGTGGTGATGTATGTACAGTGCAGTGCGTGCCAGGAGGCTGCGGGCTGAGCGTCCGTGGGAGCCGTGGGGGGAGAACCGTAGCAGCAGCAGCAGGGAGACGCCCTCCCCAGGACCTGTTGGGAGAAGAGCAGACAACAGCGGACACGAGCAGGGGGCCCAGCTGAGCCCTGATCTTCCTGGGTCCATTTCCTGGGTCCACCAGATCAAAGAGCTCAGGGAGGGGCCAGGCAGGCCTGGCTGTGTGTGCAAAAGGGGAACCAGAACCAGGTGTCCCACCTGCCTGGGCAGCATTGGACAGCCCTTTCAACAAACGTGGGCTCAGATGGGGGCAGTGCCCAGAGCAGAGAAGCTGGGAGCTTGGGAACTTTCGGATGAGTCAATCGCACAGGTTTGTTACAGGAAACGGAAGCCTCAGTGTGGACAAAGCTTGCATTTCCACCAAATAAAATTGGGAACATAAAGGAAAAGGACAAAGAATGCACCTTCCACCCTGGCTGGTTTGCTCAGTGGTCAGAGCGTCTGCCCATGGACTGCAGGGTTGTGGGTTTGATTCCTGGTCAAGGGCACCTACCTTGGTTGCAGGTCAATCCCCGGCCCAGGTTGGGGCACGTGCAGGAGGCAACCAGTCGACGTATCTCTCTCACATCGATGTTTCTCTTTCTCTCTCTCTCTCTCTCTCTCTCTCTCTCTCTCTCTCTCTCTCTCTCCCCCTTCCACTCTCTCTAAGGATCAATGGAAAAAATATCCTTGGGTGAGGATTAAAAAAAAGAAAGAAAGAAGAATGCACTTTCCCTTTCCCCAAATAACTCAGAATCCAAGGTAGAGGCTTGATGTAAAATCCAATTAAAGAAAAAGGAGAGCGATCATCCAGAGAGCTATGGAAGGAGCCAGCCTCCCCCAGAGCCCCGGCCTGCACAGAGGAGGGGCAGGGAGCCCAGTCTGCCCTTCGTAAGCACTGAGGCGTCTCAGCACCTGGGAGAGAGGCTGCAGGAAGGCTCCCCAGAAAAGGGTGGGGAAGAAGCTTCCTCAAGGTTCCAAGGTCCTGCTGGTGACAGGAAGGAGGGGGAGGAACGGAGGTGTCAGGATGGCAGAGGAGAGAGGAGGGCCTGCCTGGGACAGCCAGGGGGAGAAGATGTGGCCGGGGCTGGAGGATGAAACCAGGCTCCAGGCCCCCATAGCTCCTTCTCCTGAGCGGCTGGGGGAACGTCCTACAATGCAGGTCCTTCCTGGCTGGGACATCGGCCGGATGTGCAGCTGCAAGAAGAATAGAGGCTGCTTCCTAAGCCGGAAAACCAGCGCCCAGGCAACCCCAGCCAGTGCCACCGAGGGTGGAGAGGCAGAGCTGAGGGTGAGAGAGGCAGAGCTGAGGGTGAGAGAGGCAGAGCTGAGGGTGAGAGAGGCAGAGCAGGAGGAGCCCGACAGGGGTCAGAACATGGCTGGTCTCCAGAGAACGGACCACTCACTGATGAAATCAAACTAGAGTTTTGGGGAAAACACACATCACCACCACATTGTTTCCATGATAAACTTGATTTAAAACAAGCCGGTGGAGGGTGGGTGCAAGGATGACTACCTGAGAGTCTTCAGAAGCATCCAAGATGAAAGGCAGATCTGCAAGCCAGCAAGGCATCAGCAGAGAGGCTGCCAGGCAGGGCAGGACCTAGGGATCACCTGGCCCAGCCCTCGCATTTAGGAGACAGGGAAACGGGCCCAGGGAGTGGAAGGGCGTGCCCAAGTCACTCAGTAGGACCAGGGGACTTTTTCTTCTCGGACACAGCCTTGCTGTCTGCAAACCCACTGCTAAGAGGTTGGGGATGGGGAAGGGAGGGTTTGAAGGAAAAGCCCCCCACTCCTGGAGGTGGCGAGGAGGGGGGCAGCAAAGGGCAGGGACAAACATGGGGCAGGGACTGGCTGAGTAAAAGGCTGACAGAGGAGGACAGGCATCGCTCCCATCCCACCTGCCCACAGCCTGAGTATAAAAATTTGATCATATGATACATTTTTTCTTAACCCCTAGAAAACACCGGTTAAAAGTGTCCTAGCACAAGGTTCCGCTAGTCCCTGTACAGTATTAACTCTTCGTAATGTTACTTACATGATAATTGGGGGCGAGGAGGGGAATGTGACTTTAAAACAGTGTACACAGCCACCTTAAAATTAACTTGTTAATAAGTCCTGTGCAAAACGAGCAAGCCTCTATCATTAGGTGAAGTACGCGTTCAGGTGTCCTCTTATACACCCGGGGAAGGAGAAGGAAGCAGAGGCATCCGAGGTGGCAGGCGGACACTCAGAAGTGCGTCTCCTTCTCTGTGATGGCGGCAATGGTCCCATCGCCCTTGAGTTTGGCGTCACAGTCATTAACCATCACCGTCCGTGGGCCTGCCCCAAGCTTGCCTCTCATTTTCAGATCAGCACTGGGGATCACCAACTTCCGGAATTTCTAGGTGGTTGGAGTGGAGGAGAAGAGCTGTGTGAGAGCTGCTGCCAGGGTCCTGGGGCCTGCCTTGGCCTCTCCCAGCCTCACAGTGAACATGGGGGCTGGGGGGGGAGGGAGAGCTTGGAGTCATCAGATTGAGGTCCAGGCCCCAGTTCTGCCACTTAGAGCTCCTTCCTGGATAGTGAATTGAGCTCCCTGGGACTCAGTTTCCACGTCTGGAAAATGGGGACAATGGAGATACCCACTCCTGGCATTTGGTGAGGAGCAGGGGGTGCAGAAGCGCTCAGCCTGTACCTGGCCCACTGTAGGTGACTAGGATGAGATCAGGGCCGACTGCCCCACCCCTTCCCTCTGAAGAGACAGAGCAGCTGGTCCGAACCACTGAGCGGCCACTCACTATCTGTTTTGGGCAAGTCATTTAACTTCTGTGAGCTTCATTTTCCTCATCTGTGGAATGGGGTAATAGTACCTGCTGGCAGAGCTATTGTGAGGGTGAGTGAAGGCATCTCTAGGGCTTTTTATAATGACTGCTGGATAAATGGAAGCATTTCCCACAAAAGGGATGTCCTGCTGCCACCACCCAGGGGAGCATGTGTGTGCGCCACTGCTCCCTGGGCCGCCACTGGAAGGTGCAGAACTATCACTAGTGCCAACACTCAAAGCCACAGCCTCATGCCACCTTGTAGCGTGGCTGGCACCGGGCTGGGCACGAATGGAATGGCTATTGCCCCACTATACTGATGAGGAAGTGGAGGCCACAGGCAGACTCACTCCTGCCACCACAGCCCTGCCTTGGGGGTCCCATACCTCAGCTTCCTGTGCATCCCCTAGTTCCCTCGAGGGAAGAAACCAGGCCAGGATTTAAGAGATCTTTTCTGGGCATAAACCCTTTCCCCAGAAAGGGTGGGAAGGCTTTTGGGTGACTGATTTCTCGTGATCAAGGTTCTGTTTTCTCTTTCAGATCCTGCCAGGCCGAAGAGGCTGAACCTATGTTGCCCAAGTGGGGTTAACAGGCACGGCACCAGGCTCCTGACACAGGACAGGAGTTGACAGCATGGACTTGGGAAACAGGCACCTGGTTTGAACCCAGATCTACCATTTAACCAGGGCACAAAACAACCTCTCTGTGCCTCAGTTTCCTCAGGCGTCAAAGGGGGATAATTCTGGTACATGCCTTCTAGGATTATCCCAAGGCTCAGATTAGTTGATTTAGCCACAAATTAGCACAGGATATCTATATTCACAGCAATTCTCTGAGGTAAGGGCTATTGACCCCAATTTTCCTTCCAGATCCTTCCTGCCAGTTGGCAGAGCCTTCTGGAAATGGAGGGGGGTAGATGAACTGACACAAGTTCTCCCAGTAGGGAAGGGCTGGAAACCTCTGAAGACTTCACTGTCTTTCATAAGCCCCATCTCTGTGCAGCAGATATGAGAGCTTAGAGAGACAGAGGGAGCTCAGCAAAGTGGCCGCTCCCTCCTCTCTCCCTCCCCTCCAAGGCAGGCCTGAGAAAACCTGGAGGACTCTTTAGGGGACACTGGCATTTCTAAATACCGGAAGGCCGCTGGGAGGCTGGGTGGGGCCTGTGGTGGCCGAGGTGTTAGGGCTGCAGGCCCACTCTCCCCTGGATATGTTTGGTCCCAAATCAGAATTGACCAACTGCCCTTGACCCACATTTCCTGCAGGTGCCGAGGAGCCTGACTCACTCTGGGAGCACAAGCAGGCTTGCTCCTTTGGGCTGGATGCATAGCTTTTTCTGGAGCCCAGGCCCCTTGGTGAGCAAGCAGGCTAAGTGAAGCCGATTCTGAATAAGCAATCACATTCGGGTGTCTACACACCCCCCCTTCGCCCCCATCTCCCTCTGACCTTGTCCTGGGAGGCCAAGGTCAACCCCCGAGATCCCTGGCATGATAAGGCCCACAAATGAGTGCAGCCAGCTGAGCAGAGGAACGAGCCCGTAAAAATCAGGGGATGAGAGCACAGACTTCCCAGCCTCTGCTTCACCACTTAGAGGCTGTGTGCCCTTGGGTAAGTTGCTTCACTTCTCTGTGCTTCAGCTTCCTCATCTGTGAAATGGGGACAATAAGAGCTTGCACCTCATAGGACTGCTATGAGGATTAAATGTCTCGGTGCTTGTAAATGGCTTAGAATAGCGTCTGGCACACTGCAGTTTGCTAACTGAGCGAGAAACTGACTCAAACCATCTGATCCGCCAGCAGGTGGGAAATGAGAGTATACAGAGAGCGAGTGTTCTGGAAATAAGATGGCTTGGGTTATAATTCAGTCTGCCACCAAGAGACCACATACTGCACCATTCCACTGAGAGGAAGTGTCCAGAACAGGCAAATCCGTGGAGACATGTGGCTGTCTGGGGGTGGGAACAGGGTTAACTGTGAATGGGCTGGTGGGATCTTATTGGGGTGAAGAAAATATTGTAAAACTGATTCATGGTGATAAACGCACTATGCTGAAAGTCACTAAAAATCATTGAATTGTACTCCCCAAATGCGTGAATTTTATCATACTTAAACATACTTCAATACCATTATTTGACAATTTTTGGTTTCCACTGTAGAAAATAGTATGGAGTTTCCTCAAAAAATTAAAAGTAGAACTACTATATGATCCAGAAATTCCACTTCTGGGTATTTATCTGAAGAAAATAAAAATACTAGCTTGGAAAGATATATGCACTCCATGTTCATCACAGCATTATTTACAAAAGCTAAGATATGGAAGTAACCTAAGTGTGCATCAATGAACGAATAAAGAAAATGTCACACGCGCACACACACACACATACACACACAGATTATTCAGCCATAGAAAAGGAAATCTTGCTATTTGTGACAACATGGATGGAACTTGAGGACATTATGCTAAGTGCAATAAGTCAGAGAAAGCTAAATACCATATGATTTCACTTATATGTGGAATCTAAAAAAACAAAACAAACAACCAAGTTCACAAATGTAGAGAACAGATTAGTGGGTGTGCAAAATGGGTGAAGGGGGTCAGAGGATACACACTTTCAGCTATAAAATAAGTCTTGGGGATGTAATGTACATGTGACTACAGTTAATTAATACTGTGTTTGCATATTTGAAAGTTGATAAGAGAGCATATCTTAAAAGTTTTCATCAAAAGAAGAAAACTGTAACTATGTGTAGTGATGGATGTTAACTAGACTTAATGGGATCCATTATGTTGTACACCTGAAATGAGTATAATGTATACCAATTACATCTCAATAAAAAATTTTGGTTTGCTAATTTTTGGCTGTGTGACAATTTCTCTGAGCTTCAGTTTCTTTACCTATTAAATGAGAAAATGATGCCAGCACTCCAATTTGCTCTGCGGACTAAAGGAGAAAACCTGCAGGGTGATGACATGGAATAGGTAGCCGTCTCCAAATATTAGATCCTCTTCCCTTGCCCTGGGAATGGGGTCCTTAATGCATTAATGCAACATAAGTGCTAACCTGGCCACTCTCTGTTTCAAGATCCTGGTCTAAGTGCTTTCCCTATATGAACTCACTGAGTCCTCACAAAAACCTCTGTAGTTTAGGACTACCACTATCCCCATTTTACAGATGAGGAAACTGAGGCTGAGTTCAGAGAAGCAGGCTCAACCCCATTTCTGAATAGTGGTCATGATGAACACCTATCAAGGAGGATCTGACTTCCCTGAGAGACATATGGGAGGTTGCTCTCATCCCACCCATTGCCCAGATGAGGAAACTGAGACCCAGAGAGGTGCCCACTGACTCAACCCTGCTCACCAGCCTGTCCAAGGCAGAGCCAATCCCTGCCCTACACCTCAGGCCTCTTGGGCCCCCCTTGCTCTTTCTTCCTCCCATCTCACCTCGAGCAGCGTCCCCTCTGTCTTCCACAGCTTGATGAAGATCCAGAGGGGGATGCAGAGCATGGAGGACAGCGCCATGCACCAGCCTATGCCATAGCCCCAGGCGGGGTAGGTGTAGACGTTGTTATACTTGAGGGGCTTGTACTTGACCAGAAAGAAGATGAAGATGCTCTGCGGAGAGATGGGGAGAGGTCCCTGGGGCCAGTGTGCAGGAGGCCAGGAGTGGAGAGGATCCGCCCCATGTGCCAGCCTTGGGGAGGCAAGGCTCTGCCCTGGTCCACAGGGAATGTGAAGCCCATCCCACCAGCAGAAGACACACAGGGAAAGGACCCCCCACAGATCCCAGGACCTCACTGGGGCTGTGGGACTCTTCCACCCCCAGGAGCCTCTGCCCAATCAGGATTTTTATTTTTCCTAGCTCTTTCTTAGGTCTGGTTTCAAAGCTGCCTTTCAGAACTACAGTGGTCGGTGAAGATGCTTTGAGATACTTCCAGTGCCAAGAACTGGGTGAAGAGCAATGGGTTGTTTCTTATTCAACATCAGGTCATGAAGGCCTCTGACTCCACGGTCCGGTCAAAGGGCAGAGGGGGAGCCCCAATGCTACCCTCAGTTGTGCTGCTTTCGGAGTTAACAACAAAGCCAAATGTCTCTCATAGAGGCAGGCCACAGCCACCCAGTTGCAAGTATAGAGCCTGAGGCTCTGAGAAGGGGGGTGACTTGCTTAGAGTCGAGCAAGCTGGTGGCAGAGCACGGACCTCAGGGAGGCCCCTCCCTCGCCAAGCCCAGGTGCTTCAGACTTTCTGAGCGCACAGAGGGTCACCCAGGTGATGTCACCTCCTCAGTTCTAGCTCAGCCAGGTCTGGAGTGGAAAAGAGGGTGGGTGTGTGGTCGCTTACCGCACAGATCCCGGGGGTCACGACCTTCCAGCACCATTTAATGAGTGACAATGGCCGGTAGCCAATCATGTCTTCGATGTTGTCATAGAAGCGGTTGCTTCCTGTTCAGAATAAAACAGGCACACACCCGAGAATTTGTACAAGACTCCGAGAGAAGGCTAGAAGGGTTTGCTTTCCCCAGCTGGACACAGACAAATCGTGGCATTACTGCTTAAAACTCCCAAGACGTTATACCTATGTGAGGTTTCGGGATGAACTACAGAAGGAGGGATTCTGATCTGCTATTGGAAGGATCCCTCCTGACCTTGGACAGTGAAGCCCAGGAAACAGTGAGGAGTCTGTGGGAGAGAGGTGGAAAGTGGTCTCTGGAGAAGCAGGGTGAGGTGCTGGCTGACTTGCATGGAGGCCAGGGCCTGGCTGGGCTGCTAATGAGCAGAGTGGCTGCAAGGGCCAAGTTCACAGTAGGAATATCCATCATCATCAAATGTCCAACTCGTTCCAGGGACAGGAGGACCAGAAGGCAGGTATTTACTGAGGGCCAGGCAATGTGCTGCCTGCTTTGCCTACATTATCTCCTACTTGGAGACATAATGATGATGATGACCCCATTTTGCAGATGGAAAAACCGAGTCTTGGGGCAAAAGAATTGGCCCAAGGTCATAGTCCCTAAACCTGAAACCCCTCTCTGTGTTGTGGGGGTATAGAAGCAGGAATGTAGGAAGGGTCAAGGAGTCTCTGAGGGGAAGGAGGACAAGGTTGACATTGATGGAGACGGGCCACAGAGAACCTGAGCCTACCCCTGCTGTGGGCGCCTGTGTCCTGGGCACTGATGCCACTGAAGTGTGGGCGGGCTTGGCCGTGACTCACCGTACACCCAGCCGATGCAGACACACTCAAAGATGGCCACAAAGAGAAGGCACATCCCACTGGCGGCATAGGAGTCAAAGAGCTGGAAGATGTACATGCCACCCTATGGGGTGAGAGGACAGACACATGGACAGAGAAATGGAAAGACACATGAGGGAACAGGATCAGCCAGCTGGCCTTGGGTAGGGCCCTCTGCTCTGCCTTGTGCCTACCATCAGCCAGGAGTCACATCCACCAGGGCAGATGCTTCGCCTTAATCCCTAGAACATTACACCCTCTCCCCCTGGGCATCCCTAAGACACCATCCTCTGGGAATAGTTTGGATCATAATGATTTTTCTTGTCTTTGCTCCCCAATGCTAGAAACAACACAGGAAATCAGAGACTGGGGGTTGGGCAGCCTTAGCACCTCTCCCTAATGGCGCTAACAGCCTCCCTGCCTCCTCCCCAGCCTCAACCTCTCCAATCCTTCTGTGCACCAGCTTTCCCAGGGACCTTGCTAATATGCAAATGCAACCATGCCACTCCACAGTTTGATATTGCCCGTTGGCTTCCTTAAGCCTGCCAATCAGGACCGCCCTCCTCACTTGGCCTCACCACCCCTTACCACCAGCCACCCTCAACATGCTCCCTCCTGGACAGACTGAGGCACAGTCTCACCGCTCTGCCTTTGACCATGCTGCTCCCTTTCACTTGTAAGTTCCTTCAAAGCTCAGCTCAAATGCTCCCTCCTCCAAGAAGCCCTCCCTGACAGCCTCGTTATTTCTTTGGGCTTCCACAGCATGTTTTTATGAACTTAGAATTTAAAAAAGTATTCCCCTTTCAGTTGGTGCTGAGCTCCGGCTGGGAAGGCACACCAGTCCTCTTTATGGCCCTCATTACAGAGCCTGGCTCACAGCAGGTCCCCTGTAAGTGCAAACTGAATTGTGCAGAGTGAGAGACCATGGAGGAGGGACTCTGACTGGCTTGCCTACGCTGTGTCCCCGTTTTGGCCCAGGCTTGGCACAGTGAGGTGAGCAGTCAATTTTTATAGGAATGACCCGGGCCAGTTCTGTAATATACAAATCTGTGATGATTAAGTTCAGTGGGAGGCCCAGGAGGTGCACACTCAGCTGACCTATTACAGGGCAGGCACTATTGTCATCCCCAATGTGCACATGGAAAAACGGATCCACAGAGCAGCAAGAACACTTGCTGAACATCGTCCAGCTAGCCCAGCCGTGGGCAAACTACGCCCGCGGGCCGGATCCGGCCCGTTTGAAATGAATAAAACAAACAAAAAAAAAAAGACCGTATCCTTTTATGTAATGATGTTTACTTTGAATTTATATTAGTTCACACAAACACTCCATCCATGCTTTTGTTCCGGCCCTCCGGTCCAGTTTAAGAACCCATTGTGGCCCTCGAGTCAAAAAGTTTGCCCACCCCTGAGCTAGCCAGTCATAGGGCCGAGGAGTGAACCCAGGTGGCCATGCCCTTAACCACCCACTATACTGCCTCGGTGGAACATAAGACATTTGTGGCCTATTTTTTCCCTAGAGCTGAGCTTTAAATGTCTATAAATGAGGGAGACGCTCTTGCCAGCAATTACTGTGAAGGCCGAGGCCGACACGGCCCATTTGGCAATTTGAACTTCCCCTGTGTGATTGCACAGATATTCCTCTGTGGAGGCAGGAGGTCGACATGTGAAGTCATGGTCTCGGGCAGTCAGGTGTTGGCTCCCTGCAGGGCCCTGGGGGCTGCCAGGCACCCTTGGGCAGACCGAGGCTTCAGGTGGAGGGCGGACATGAAGGCTCCAAGAGCTGGTGGTGCCCAGGGCCAGAGGCCACAAGGACCTTGCACTGCCTGCGCCAAGCCAGTGCTGCCCATGCCAATGCCTGCTCTTGCAGTCTTGTCCTCATCAGCCTCTTTAACTCATCAGGTTCACCCCTAATTTGTGTGTGACAAAAGACTCTGCATAATTAATCAGCACTTAATGAGGCCCTGCTCACAGCAGCCCCGGTTCCTCTGCCTGGGGAGAAGCGAGATGGCAAGAAGAAGTGCCACACCATTCATTTGCTCAAACACTGATGATCACTCCCGTTAATGTGACAATGACTAGGAGCAGTAATCACACCAGCCACCTCGCAGCAAGTGCCCACTCCAGCAGGCCCTGGGGGGCTAGAGCCAAGCAAGGTCTCTCTGTGGACCTCAGGGTCTGCTGGGGGCAACAGTGGGAGGGAGGCTGCGCTGAGCTGGGAAAGGAGTGCTGTGGGGAAGGAAAGCAGAGGCGGCTTCCAGGAGGCAGCAGCCTTTGGCTGAGAAGTAGAAGATGAGGAGGTTCAATGGGTGGACCTCGGTATTACAGCAGCTACTTTGACTGATTCTGCGTTTCCTCATTTCTTCCCATGTTTCTTATAAACCTCTTCTTGTCGCTAAGCAACAGGCTCTCTCTCTCTCTCTCTCTTTCTCTCTCTCTCTCTCTCTCTCTCTTTTTGCTTTTTAAATTAATTTTTTTTAGTGAGGGAGAAAGATACCTACTGTCACCTTCCCAAGGTACTTGAAAAGTATTTATGAGCAGGATGGCTGCAGGAGGGGGAGAGAAACATGACTTTATGGTGCAGTCTTAATTTGAGGGTCATGATGAACCCCTCCTCACCCACAGGCCCCATTGGAGACAAGAAGATGGGTGCACAGGAGGCCTGGAGCTAGAACACCGCGCCTGAACGTGCCAAATATCATTGCGTGTGTCTGTCCTCAGCGATGCTCCAGAAAAGCCTGCTTTGAACTTTAGCCCAATAACAGTAACTAGTTGAAGTTACAACTGACTATTGGGGTGGCCCATGCATCAATCCCAGCATCCCCTCTGTGAGCTTTATTCCTCCCTGGTCATGACAGCAGTGACCTTTAGCTGAGCATTTACACAGCAAGGCACTGTGCTGAGACTCACTGAGAACTTCCGTGCGATTCCCACAACACCCCATTGGGAAGATGAAAGACCCGAGTCACAGAGAAGGCACTAGACCTGGCTGGGTCACACAGCTACTCCATTCCAGACTGGGATATGACATCAGACCTGCCCAACCCAAAGCCCAGGCACTTCACCCCGGTGCCTGTCCTCTGTTAACACTCACCTCCGTTAACATCACGAGGCCCAGAAAATAGGAGACGACCGACAGGGCCAGGATCAGCAGCTCCCGCCGATAGCCCCTCCGGAAGACCTTCGGGTACATGTCCACCACGGCGGTCACAAGGCTTTCCACACACACAAACTGCATGGGGTAGACACGATGGTGTGAAGCCCAAGGAAAGGGGGATTTCAGTGGCCCTGGCCGTGGCGATCACAGCAAGCCTAACCCTGGGCTTCCTCCCCACGGGGCTTACCTTCATTCCCACACTCACTCACAGGGACGGAGGGCCAGGGAATAACAGCACCAATCCCAGCATTTACAGGCCTCCAGGACCCTGAGGCTCAGAGAGGGGAAGTAACCTACCCAAGGTCACTCAGCAAGGAAGTGGCAGCGTCAGGACCTGAATTGGGGTCTCCTGACTCTAGTACTCCTTCTGCCCCATGCTGCCTGCCAAAGGTCTATGTGCTGGGCCCTGTCCTGGGGCCAGTGACCTAAATGAGATCCAGCCCCTGCTTGGGAGGAAGACAGGAGTCCCGAGAGCTGAGTGCTCTGTGGGCGGCAGGCTCTGGTCAGTCTCTGCGGGCAGGCAGCACTTGACTTGCTCATTCTCCAGGCCTGTGATAGTCCCCCATCCTTTGCTTCTGGGTGGAGGCAATCAGAGCTAAAGCAGCCCCCAGTCCCTGTGTTGCCATGGCGTGAGTCTGGGGTGGGGAGGGGAGGGGGAGTGAGCAGAACCATTTCTTGGTCCCAAATCCTTTATGATTCATTTTACCTCCTCGGGAAAGGCACCTGCATCCTCACTGTGCAAAGGGACTACAGCACAGAGAGGGGAAGTGATTAGCCTAGCGTTACACAGTGGGCAAGGGGTGTGGGGCAGGGACTCAAACCCAGCCCAGACTACTTGGCATCTCTGAACCTCAGTCTCTTCATCTGCAAATGAGAATAACAGCCCCCAGCCTGTGTGGTTATTGTGACAAAGAGCTGAGGACAGAGCCCAGGCACAAAGCAAGTACAGCATGTGGGGGTGAGCAGAGCGGCCATCTGCCCTCCATGCCAAACCTCCTCACCCCCTGGCAAACACAGCATCTCAGCCCAGGGACTCACAGAGCCAAGGCCCCACCCCACTTCCCTGCGCCCAGGCGAGCCTGTCACTGACTCACACAAGCTGAGACCCCTTCTGAGGCCTCTACCACAACAATGAGGGGAAGATTAGGAACGACAATGGAGGGAAGATTATCAGCAGAAACACCCGGTGCTTCAGCAGCTCGGCCTGGCTTAGTTTCTGAGAAACCATCCAGGGAAAGAAACTGGACTTGGGTGGGTTGACAGACACACCGGCCATGGGGCTTGGTGCAAAGTGACTCGCACAAGGTCATGGGTGATGGGCAGCGCCCATACATACGATCCCACTCTGGAGAAATAGCCAGGTGACGGCTTGGAGTAAATACTCCGGGGCTCTTAGGGAACCCTTAGTTTTCAAGGATTTGACAAACAAAGATATCCTATATACAGAGCCCTTTAAGCGCATGAAAGCCCACTGTTACATCAGGCTTCCATTGGCGGGGATGAATAAGGTACATAGATACTTGAAGAAAAAGTAATC
>NW_005873031.1:31614-34493 GCF_000147115.1 Myotis lucifugus | reverse complement strand
GGGGAACCAGCTGCGATGGAGCAGTGGGGCAAACGTCGATTCTGGGACTGAAGAGCCACTGAAGGCTACAGGATTCTGGCTGAAAAACCAGGAGAGGATTGGGAGGACAGGCTGGGGGAGGGTTACAGTGTGAGAGGATGTAAGTGCATGCATCTGTGTGAGATACATGACAAACTGCTAGTCCTAACTACACACCCTTCACTGAGGAAGGAAGACTGCCAAGTGGAGGGCGGACTGAGACAGCCCTATAGGAACTGACAACAGAGGCAGGCAGGTGAGATGTGGGGGATGGGGAGCTGGTGGTGGCACTGAGGACCAGGGGGCTGCCTGGGGGATGTCATGGTGGCCTCAATACAGAGATGGAGGAGGAGACGAGATGCTTTCCTATGTCCCTGGTTGAGACAGGGACACATGCTAGTCGGGCTAAGATATCTCTAATCACTGACCACCTCCTGAGCATTTCTTCTGCTTTGCCAGGTGGTACCATTGGTATTTGCCAGAATGGAAGTATTTAACAGTGTTTTAAAAACTTGAACTGGGAGTTGGGAATTCCGGGTAAGGAAAAGAGTGTTTGGGAAGACTTGGAGGGACCCGAGTAGCTATGTTTGCGGGTGATTGTGGAGGCCACCTGGGAGGTGGAGGGTGTGCTGGCAGGAAAGCAGGGTGGGGACAGAAGGCAGGGCCCTGATGACCAGGACCAGGAGGTGGTGACTAGGCCCAAGAGCCTCCCTGCCCTCCCGGCCTGGGCTGCCCCCTTCCTCTAGCACCTTACCTGGCTGTCCAGGCCCAGGAAGATGAGCATCATGAAGAACAAGGTGGCCCACAGTGGGGACAGAGGCATCATGGTGACAGCCTTGGGGTAAGCGATAAAGGCCAGGCCAGGGCCTGGAGAGGAAGCAGAGAGAGAAGGCGCTGGGTGGAGTTCAGTCCCTCATTCATTGTGATTCTAACCCATCGTGTATTGATGCTTCCTTTGTGCCAGGTGCTGTGTCTAACTCTCACTCAACTCACTTAAATCTCCCAACCACCCCATGTGGTTGGTACTATGATGATGCCCATTTTGCAGATGAGCTAGCAGAGGCATAGAGAGGTAAGCCAGGGTCTGCAAGGGTCAGGATTCAAACCCAGGATGGTCTAACACACAGACCTTCCTCTGAACAGACCTGCCTCTACTATTATCATCAGGGCGAGAAGCATTCTTATGAAAATGCAGGTTCTCAGGCCCAACCTAGATATTCTGACTTGGTCAGTCTGTGGTGAGGCACATTCTGCCTGGCCACCAGTGGAGGACCCGAGAGAACACCTCACAGAGGTGCTGCAAGGACTTGGTGAGGTAGCGTATGAGAAACAACCACCCCAGGACGACGATCAAACAACTGAGCCACACCCGTCAGGGCCCACTGGACATTCTTGTAGGTGAAAAACCATTTAGACTTATCTGAGATGAGAATCTAACTCTGTTGTGTAAACACAAACGATTTTTGTACTTTTTAATATATATTGAATTTTTCCATAATTCAAACATCATGCAAATCAAGGGAAGAATTATTCACCATTTTGCACACCTCAGTAGCAATAACCCTGCCTATAGTGTGATACAAACACACAGCAATCTATACTTAAGAATGTCACACTCATGATGAATCTGCATCTAGAAAAGGAAAGGGAGAGAGAGGCGCTTTGAGCAGTAGGAACAGCATGTGCAAAGGCTCTGGGGTAGGAGGAAGTGAGCTATGCCACAGAAGTGAAAGCAGGCTACTGAGGTGGGGAAGAGTGAGCATGGGGGGAACGAAGCAGGTGGGGAGGCCACAGGAGTGTGGGGCCATGCAGGAGCGTGGGGCCATGCTAAGACTTTAGCTCTTTGAGGAGCCAACAAAGGCTTTATATTAGAGAAGGACAGGATCAGACTGACACTGTGGAAAAAACTACTCTGCAGGGTAGCGTGTGGAACAGAGGGGTCACAGTGGAGGCAAGAAGGCCAGTGAAAGGTGCCTGCAGTCATCCAGGTGAGTGGTGATGGTGGTCTGGGCTGGTGGGGACAGTGGAGTTGGGGAAAAGTGGATGAAGAGGAGCAGTGTTGAGGAGGCAGAATCTACACAATGAATGGGGTTGCCACAATGAATGCGGGCATGACTGGCATTAAGTAGATGAAGGCCAGAGAGGGCAGGCGCCCTGTGCTGCTCCCGAAAAATGTCCCACCAGAGATTATTATTTTTTAATGTTTTTATTAATTTTAGAGAGAGAGGAAGAAAGAGGGAGAGATGCTTGGATTCTGGAGTGAGGAGGTGTCAACGTTTCTCTCTCAGGTAATTCCCAGGATCCTGTTAGAGGACAGATGGTGGATCACCTCCTGAGACCTGACCCAGGAGAATGTGCTGAGGAGAAAGATAACATTTTCAGTGTAACCATCACCCAACCCCTCACCAACCTTTGGCACTTACCTGACTCTGCCACCTCGGCAATAGGTACCCCCTGCTCATATGCCATGAAGCCCAGGACCGAGAAGATGGCAAAGCCAGCCACGAAGCTGGTTCCGCTGTTCAGACAACAGAGCATGATGCAGTCCCTGTGGGGAAGCAGTGAGAGGGGCTCAGGTCAGAGGGGATGGCACAGGCTGGAACATTCTGTCTGAGCACCATGCTGTCTTGTGTGTGGGCAGGGCAGTGAGGGCACAGATAGCACCATTTGCCTGATGAAGCCCTGGTGGTTCAGAGGGGTTAGGTGGCTGGCCCATGGTCACACAGCTTCTGCTGCACTTCTAGATGATAAGTAGGTCACAGACGAGAACATGGAGCGGGAGTGGGAAGGGAGGCAGCAGAGAAATGGCAAATGGGAAAATGCACAACTAGTAAGAAAACACTTGGAAACAAACCACTGCT
>NW_005873031.1:28143-29559 GCF_000147115.1 Myotis lucifugus | reverse complement strand
TTCCTTCCAGTCCTGTGCCCTGCAGCCCCCACCCTCAGAAGCTTAGCTGCATGAAGGGAGAACTTTCCCCACCTGGTTTGCTCTGTCTCCATCCCTCTAATTCCTCCCCCACAGGGAACCTTTTAGGTGAAAAGCTTATGTAACAAGTGCTGTGAAATTGGCAGCAGCTGAGCCAGCTTTGAAGACCTCCAGAAGCTATTATGCTGTCAGAAGAGAGGGTACTAATTTACTCCCTCTTGAGTTGGGAAGACCTGCTAGCAAACAATTTGGAAAAGGAAATAAAACAAGCCTTCCTCTTTGGCAATGTCACTTAGGGGACTGAGTTTCCTCGGCTGATGGGAGGAAGAGAACCCTGCCTGTTGGACGGGGAAGCAAAAGGGATGATGAGGGACCAGCATATTCACCCACGTGCTCAGTGGGGAAGAAAGTTGCCCCTGCCTCTAGACACAGCCTGACAACCAGGCAGCCTTGGCCGAATCGGCGCCAACTGCTGTAGCTGGGAAAGAACTGGTCATGCCTGGTAATGAGGAATAGAAAGACCAGGTTCAAAGCCACATTCCATCACTGGCAATGGGAACACAAGTGGCGTACCCTAGGGGCTCAGTTTCCTCATCTGCATAATGCTGTGGCCCTTCCATGCTTCCTTACATGCCAGCCAGCACTCTGCTATGCTTGAGGGATGATGGCACAAGAGAAGAGCCAGTCCACGTCCTCATGAGCTGACAGCCTAGCTGGAAGTGACTGACAGTGACCAAGTGATTTCCTCAGTGCCCCGCACAGAGGGCCAGCGCTGAACACTGGCCGCTGAAGTGCTGATAAGTGTATGCAGACAGCATCCCTCTCCAGTATCCCAAGGGGGTCACACTCAACCTGGACTTGAGGTTGCTGTGCTGCTCTCCCTGTCCCATGGCCTTTCCCTTCCTGTCCATGGTTACCACTTTGTGTTGTGGCTCACTGAGTGCTTTACCTCTCACCATTCCTCAGACCCCCCTCCCCGAGAACACCATGGAGGTAGAAAGGATCTTATGGACAACCTGGCCTGACCTCTGTCCAGCCATACCTAATTACCTGTCTACTCAAAGGCCCACAGGAACAACACAACTTGCTGCCTAATTGTGTACTGGATTCCACAACAGCTTTTCTTTTCTGCATGTTGGGCCTTTCACTTCCTCAGATTCCCCAAGTTACAAACTATAGACTTGGGCTATGCCACTGCTGCCTGTATCTCCCAAGGTACCAATTCTGGTGTCTCACACTTGATAGACACGTAATGCACACAGCCGACTGAACAAACGGGTTAATAAAGTATCACGAAGCCAGCTTTCCGAGAGGATGCCACCCCCTGACCACCAGGGAGGGAAGAGAGGCTAGACGTTCAGTTCTATCACCAATGGCCAACAGTTTAACCAATCATGC
>NW_005873031.1:24475-26089 GCF_000147115.1 Myotis lucifugus | reverse complement strand
ACATGTTTTTTAGAAGTTCTATTCTTGGGGACCACTTGATTAAATAGAAATTTCCTTAATTAATTCCAGAATTTTTCAGAGGTTATGGGTAATAGTTCACTCAATATTAAGAACTTGGATGTTTAGATCCCAACTGTGAAACCATGGAAAAGTTACTTAACCTTTCTGAGGCTTAGTCTCCTCATCGCAAAGTAAGGAGTGAACTTCCCCTTCAGGCGTGTTGAGAGGATTCACGCGATATGGAGTGTCGCTCCTGAGACTGGAGCATACTCATTGGCTTGCTTAAACCAAGGTGAGTGATTTTTCTCCTTTGTGATTAAGACTACCATGAGAAGACTGTTAGAGGGTTCTGTTCAGGGTTTCCTATTGGCCAGCTATGCCAATAGGAAACCCTATGAGCATAAGAAGTGGCAAAGGGACAGCAAGAGAAGGGGAGGGCCTACCAAATCTTTATCACCTTTCAAATACATGCATTTTAGGCTTCTTATGTGGTACATATAGAAAGTACTTTCTTATTCTTTAAGTTCCCCTCTGACAAAAACTGCTGTGGACAGCACGACATGCACAACAGGAATTACAGTGGCATCTCTAACACTTTCTCTTGGGCTCTTTTTGAGCTCCTAGAAGTTAGCAAGGAAAACCCACAACTAAAACCCAAAATGCAGCTGATGAGACGGATGCTTTAGAATCAAGTGCCATCTAGAGAACAGGTCATTGCACTAAATACAAACACAAGCAAATGTTTATTAAACACAACGTGCCAGGCACCGGTGCTGAGTCCTGTATGCATTACTGCACTTGAATATTTACAGCAACCCTACACAGAGGTACTTTTATTAGCCCCTTTTTATAGCTGAGGAAACTCTACAACAGAGAGGTTGAGTAACTTGCTCAAGACCACACAGCTGGAAGTGGAAGACACAAGGTCATGGAGACCCATCTTAGAGAAGCATGCTTAACCAATCCCACAATTTCAGAAGTCTTCAGGTGTGACCTTTCACTCAACACAAAACTCTCTTCTGAGCACTTCTGACAGAACAGTTTCTACTTGATTACTGCCAGTGACAGGGAGCTCTCTCTTCTGATGCAGCCCCTTTCTTCTTTAGAGCATTTTAACCATTAGAACATTTCTTAAAATGAGAGCAAATCTCTCTTCCTGTGTTCCTAGTCCAGGAGCCACCCGGACCACATCTATCTCTTCCATGTGCCAACACTTTCAAGATCTGGAAGTGCCTCTACCCATTCCTGCAGGGTAGAGACACTGCCCTCCTGGACCCAAAAACTCTCCTTTTCCAGGCAAAATGCTTCTATTTCCTCTTTCTTAGGGAGTTGATTACATAGTACAGGACACTCTTTCCTGGATTTGCTTGATTTCATTAAATCATTCAACAATTAGCTTAACTGAAGATCATAACATTGCCTCTCAACCTATGAAATGAATACTTTCCCCCTCTAACATAGGGTCATTGGGTTTAGTATCTTAGAGCTAAAGGAGGAACTTAGGGAGAGCTCTTTCATGAAGTGTGTGTATTGGAGGGATGG
This sequence comes from Myotis lucifugus, assembly GCF_000147115.1. Classification (NCBI taxonomy): domain Eukaryota; kingdom Metazoa; phylum Chordata; class Mammalia; order Chiroptera; family Vespertilionidae; genus Myotis; species Myotis lucifugus. The sequence continues at coordinate 24,547 of NW_005873031.1, read as the reverse complement.
GGGAATGCCAGCAGATCAGAGTGGGCTGAAATATGAGGAGGAAATGAAGGTGGGAATGTAAAAGAACTTTCT
>NW_005873031.1:10329-12703 GCF_000147115.1 Myotis lucifugus | reverse complement strand
AGTATAATTATGAAATATAATAGCCATTTTAAATTCATAGCCTGCTTTGAAAGGAAGAACAGAAAGTTCTCCCAAATGCCAGAAATGAGAGAAGTCAAAGTTGAAAGGTGAGGAGGAGGAAGAGTCCCAGTAACATATGGGGATGGCCAAGCGGACAGAAGCCTGAGAGGCTTGGATTTAAATCCCTTTCAGAGGATAGAGCTAAGATTGTAGCCCCTGGGCATGGCCAACAGCTGAGTGGGCTTACAGTAAAGAGCGAGGAGCCAGAAAAGCATTATCCTATAGTGAATGAGGTATTAGAAAACTGCTCCTCAGCCCAGAACTCAACAAGGAAGTGCCAGGTATGAATGTGACCACACACAGCTCCTGCAATGTGGGCACCCAAGTTTAAACTGTAACTTAAAAATTACCACCCGATAATTCCATACCCAGCTAAACTACCATTCAAGAATGATCGTGAAATAAATACCTTTCAGACATATACAGATGAAGGGACCTTAGTTTCCACAGGCCTTGTTGAAAGAACTACTAAAGGATGTACTTGAACAGAAAGGAAATTTAATCCAGTAGAAAGGAATGAAAATAATAGGGAGCAAAGAAATTGGCAAACACATTATAAAATCCAAGTAAGTAGCAACTCTAAAAAGTATAAGGCAGTATGAAAAAGTGGCAAACAAGAATAACGATGGAGGAATGTGGAATTTGGAGGGAAATTTGTGTCTTATGGTATTTTCTCCTTTAGAAAGAAGACATAGCTAGTTAACAGCCAGTCTAACTCAGCACCCACATCTTCTGTCTTTCCACTGTCCTTGAGGGGATGGAGACCCTTTCTTCTCAGCCTGAGACCACTGCATGTGCAGCTATCACACCCTTCTCAGCACTTCACAGGGGGACCTCCCAATGCAGTCCTTTCTGTCCAAGGCACATGTGGCCACAGTTCTGGTCCTGATTCCTCAGTGGGCATTTTTAAAATTCTTCTGGAAATAACCAAGCTCCCAAGGGTCTGGAAACCCAAAATAGTATGATTTCAGAGAGCCAGGGGTCACTGCTCCGTTTCCAAGTAGCAGGTACAATTTGAGTTTCAGTTCCCACAGGCTCTCCTGCTTCTCGGGCCTTTCTCCCTCTATAGCACTACTGTCAGATAGAATTTTCCGCGATGAGGGAAATGTTCTATATCAATTCTGTCCAATATAGTAGCCCCTAGTCACAAGTAACTGCTGAGCACCCAAAATTTTATTAATGAAACAGGAACTGAATTTTAACTTTTGTTTCAAGTACTGTAAATTTAAATAGTTAGATGTGGCTTATGGCCTCTGTACTGGACAGTGAGGTTCTATGGGTGGCAATCCCTGAAGGGATCAATCCCATTCCTAAATGATCTCATGAGTGATGGGTCCCCCTTTGCAGAAATCCCTGGAGTAAGCTCTCCCTTTCTCTGTCCTGGAGTGTGAGCATGGGCAGGTGGGTGGCCCCAACACCTAGAAAATCCTTCTTTTTCTTTTTAAAATCCTAACCCGAGGATATATTTTGATTGAATTTAGAAAAAGAGGAAGAGAGAGAGAGAAAGAGAAACATCCATCAGTTGCCTCCCACACACGCCCCAGTCAGCGATCCAATCTGCAACCTAGGTCTGTGCTCTGACCAGGAATCAAACCGGCAAACTTTTGGTGTATGGGACAATGCTCCAACCAATTGAGCCACCTGGCCAGGGCCCAGCAAATCCTTCTTGCTCACATTACTCAGCCCAGCACCTCTGCCTCCTTTGACCACAACCCTCATTGGTGTAGTGCCGTGGTCGGCAAACTGCGGCTCACGAGCCATATGTGGCTCTTTGGCCCCTTGAGTGTGGCTCTTCCCAAGCCTTAGGAGTACCCTAATTAAGTTAATAACAATGTGCCTACCTATATAGTTTAAGTTTAAAAAATTTGGCTCTCTAAAGAAATTTCAACCGTTGTACTGTTGATATTTGGCTCTGTTGACTAATGAGTTTGCCAACCACTGGTTGTAGTGTGTCTAACAGGTCTCAGCTGGCCCTGAATGCTCTCAGACCAGTGCTCCTCAAACATCCATGTTATATAAACCAGTGGGAGAGGTTGCCAAAATGCAGTCTCTGAAGAGCCTGCATTTCTAACAAGCTCCTAAATAAAGGTGATGCTGATGCTGGTCTGGGGACCACACTTGCAGTCGTAAAGATTTAGAAATGTCAGTTAGCTCTGCCTATATGTACAGTGACAACTAGCATATAATAGTTTACATTCAAATCTGTCCCTGCTCTTTCGGCCCTATCTGTTCTCAATAGGCTTTCTGTGAGAACAGGATGGGTTAAATCAGTTCATGCTATGCAGTGCCACAAAAATGCCTGAAGTTTTGGTCA
>NW_005873031.1:0-8979 GCF_000147115.1 Myotis lucifugus | reverse complement strand
TTATTGGAGATGTTTGAGCTTAGCTGGTCAGAGATTACCTGACTTGTGGAGCCAAGGCCTGTCGGGTGAGAGGGAGCTGGCCATGAGACTATCTTTGGGAACAGTGATCCAGGCAGACAGGACCTGTGGAAGGAAAGAGCCTGGGATGTCCAGGGCCGATTGGGAGATGGGACCAGGCCACCCAGGGCTCCTTGGCCTTGGTGAACAGTCTGGATTTTAATCCTCCAGCAGGCGGAAGCTACTTGGGATTGGAATGGGGTGTTGTAAGCAGAAAAGTCAGACTTCTGTTCCTGGTTCTGACTGACTGAATGGCTGGTAAAGGAATGGCCTACCTGCCATATGCAGCAATCAAAGCAGACACAGTACAGGGGCCAGCCGCTCTCAGGCAGCGGATAACATGCAGGGCACGCCTGCTATCCTTGAGATCTGGAACCTCCCAATGGGGGTTTGACCAGCCCTCCTTCTGGGGACAAGAGCTGGAGTCCAAGAAGAACACACAGACTCACCAAGCTGAGGAAGCAGGGCCAGAGTGTAGGGCAACTGAAAATAGCTGGAATTGGTAGTGTGGGGCACCAGAAAGGGGGAACTGTGTAGAGCAGGGGCCCCATATATCCACTGGAGGTCCCCTCAATACTCTGGCTGATGGCTGGGTTGTAAAAACCCAGGGCTTTCAGATAGTGCCTTATGGGGTTGAGAGCGCAATAGAGACACTAGGGGCCGGACACTACCAGGTAAAGAGCACTGCCTGGGAACTGGGGCTCCCAGCCCGCCAGAGAAGACAGATCTAGCCAACACCAAGGATTCACCCTTGGTACCCAGCTAAGACACAGAAAGACCTGCCCTTAGGAGCGGGAACCATGCCATAGGGTAGGGTTTCTTTACCATGGCACCATGGATACTTCGGGCTAAATGATTCTTTTTTTAAAAAAAATAAATCTTTATTGTTCAGATTATTACAGATGTCCCCCCCCCCCATAGCAAGAACCTACAACCAAGATTATTCTACCCAGCAAAGCTATCATGTAGAATTGAAGGTCAGATAAAGAGCTTCACAGACAAGAAAAAGCTAAAGGAGTTCATCACCACCAAACCAGGATTATATGAAATGCTGAAGGGTATTCTTTAAGAAGAGGGAGGAGAAGAAAAAGGTAAAGATAAAAATTATGAACAACAAAGTGACACCAAATACATATCTATCAACAAGTGAATCTAAAAATTAAGTCAATAAAAAAAATCTGTTGAACAGAATAAACTGGTGAATATAACAGAAGTAGGGACATAGAAATGGAGTGGACTGATAAATGATTCTTTGTTGTGGGGACTGTCCTGGGCATTACAGGATGTTTAGCAGCCTCCCTGGTCTCTACTCAGTAGATGCTCATAGCCCTCCACCCAACAAGTTGTGACAATCAAAACTGTTAGATGCCAAATGTCTCCTGGGAGGCAAAACTTCCTGGTTGAGAACCATCACTCTAGAGCAGTGATGGCGAACCTTTTGAGCTCAGCGTGTCAGCATTTTGAAAAACCCTAACTTAACTCTGGTGCTGTGTCACATATAGGAATTTTTTGATATTTGCAACCATAGTAAAACAAAGACTTATATTTTTGATATTTATTTTATATATTTAAATGCCATTTAACAAAGAAAAATCAACCAAAAAAATGAGTTTGCGTGTCACCTCTGACACGCGTGTCATAGGTTCGCCATCACTGCTCTAGAGTAAGAACTACTCTAACCCCATCCCAATAAAGCATAAAGGCCAGCCCTGATGGGATTTACAGGGGTGACAGAGCTTAGAATCCTAGTAAGTCCTATTGAGTCCGATTAAATTGGAGACTCTTGGAAAACAGATTGGGATCTCCACAGGTCCCAATAAATAACATGCAGTTTAACCTATATAAATTTAAAGCGATCAGCCAGTAATTGAACTACCTATTAAAATAAAAACAATACTCTTTACAGCAAGCATGTCAAACTCAAAGGCTAACATGAGCCAAATGAACAAGGTTTAAGTTTATGTGGTCGGCAAAAATACAAAAGCTTCAATTTTCATTGAAACGTAGGTTTATTTCAGTAGAGACATGCTGAATACAAAGGGATGAAATAAATGAGTAATCATTAACATAAAATAATAGAACATTTTAATAAAAATTAATACTTTTTTCTTGAACATTAACTTACTGGACACTGAATAACTTCAAAAAATAATAAGCATAACACAAATAAACCTATTTTTCTTGTTCTCCAAAAGCGAAATATTTCCCCTTGCACACACCAAACAAGTCAGTACAAGACTAATGACGTGGCAATCCCAGTTCCCTGGCAGTGATGTGGCTAAAATATTCGCTGCTAGCATTAGTGGAGATAAATGGTGCACCTGTGCGTAAGGCATGTAAGGGAAATGAATGCAACATGACTATAGTAATCAGTCATTAGTGAACATTGTAGTTCGTTATTAATAATTATGTATAGCAGGATATTGTAAAAATTAAGTTACGAAATTTTTATTAAAACATTTCTTACATACCGTTACATTGGCTGGGCCGAAAAAATATTTGTTGTGGGCCGCATGCGGCCTGTGGGCCGCAAGTTTGACATACTTGCTTTACAGGAAGATAACAGAATCCAGAGCATCCACAACACAGTCTCTACAATATTCAAGCACCATCCACAGTATACAACCAAAAACTGCCAAACCAAAAACATCCCAGAAAATATGATCCATTCACAAAGGAAAATACATTCAAAGAACAGCAGCAGGAATTTGCACCATCAGGGGTTCCTTTTTCCAAGCTCCCTATGTCTTCTATGTGAGGAAGGGAGTAGTGGTGAGTCAGAAGCCCACCTTAGAGGCTATTCGATTAACCCAGAGGAGGCTGCCTCATGCCTCAGTTGTTTACACTCCATTTAAATTACAGTGTTCAACCTTGGTGCATATTCTCAAAATGGAAGCCTGACAAAGTAGAGCAGATAAGTCAAGAAAGAATAAGCAAATGAAGGAATGAATGAACGTCACACACTGGGAATCAGGAGAGTGGAGAATTGTCCCAAAGTAGAGGTGAAGAGTTCCTTGTCATAGGAGGGTCCCATTGGCTGCTGACCAGATTACTACACAGGTGATTCCTGCACTGGACGGAGACTAAACCCACCCAATTCTGAGATTCTAGGATTCTTCCACAGCATTTATGTAGGTCTGGGATACTCAAAAGCTCCAGAGCCAGGATTGCCAGCCCAGGGCTGGGCAGAGCCAGGGCAAGCCCAGAAAAATCAGATACGACAAAGAGTTTCAGCACTGCATCCTCTGTGTGGCCGAGTTAGACTCACGTGGTCAAGTGCCCACTGTGCAATTACGAGGCAAGTGCTTTAACCTCTTGAAACTTCAGGCCCCTTATCTGTAAGACCTTTAGGACATAGATTTTAAAATTCTCAGCATCAAGGAGATAGGACCTTATGGACTTATCTTATTTGTCATGGGAATAATTATAAGGCACTTTGCTGGGTCTAGAACATAGTAATTTTTAGCTGAAGATTACTTGCTGATTGAGTAAATCAGATAAATTAAACGATGAGCTGATCAAGCACAGGACCTGACATAGAGCCAGTCATCAAGAAATGATAATCAGTGTCACAGCTCTATTCAAGCAGCTCTTCAACCACTGAGGCTGCAGATTAAGAAGGTGCTGCTGAAACCGCTGAGAATGAAAATCATAGAACTTCACCTTGCGTAAACCTGTGGCTGAAAGAATTTAATGAGGTGCCCCAGTGATGCACATAATCTCGGTGGTGTGTATAGGAATTCTGATTTCATTGATAGGCAACTCTTAAGAAATTTCAAGCAATCAAGAAAAGAAAAGAAGCACAGGACGTTCGTAAAGCATCTCTAACTCATGAGGAGTGTACCCAATGACTGAAAGGAGTACACCTGTGTCAGATGAACTTCAACCCTAACACCACCCTTCACCACCGTTACCACTGACTTACATATGTCTCTCCCCAGAGTCTGTCATCTCCTTGAAGACGAGAACCATATGTGATGGGGTGCTGCACCCCCAGTTCCTGGTACTGAGTGGAGCAATGACCCTAACCCAGAATCAAATATGCTGAAAGGAAACCCTGAGGGGTTTTAAGTCCCAGGGGACGGTCCCTATGTCGGTGAGGCTTGTAATATTTTCAAAAACATATCCAATGTCTCTAAGTCAATGCCAATTTTGTATATTTTAATTTGAAAGTCCAATAGCCAAGAGGCCCATTTTTCCTTGGGTCCTTGCTTGGAATCAGAGTATACTGCCACCAGGTGGCAGCAATTCCACAGTCACATCCAGGAGGCTCATCAGGTAGGGTTTCAAAACAGGGTCTTGTTTTTCCTGATTTGTCCTTCTGTGGGGTGGGGAAGTCAGGGAGATCTGGGGCTCTGAGGTACTCTCACTGCCTGGGCATCATTGTACCCCACCCCCAGGATTTGGACATCTTAGCTGCAGGCTCCAGGTCCCTCCATGGAGAAGGCCAACTTGGGGAACGTGTGCATACCCTGGGAAAGCAGACCCCACGATCTGGATCCCTGACAGGCCTTTCTGTTCTTGCCCTGAAAACACACACTCAAAACACAATGACGAGTGAGAGTGGCAGGAATCTGGGGCAGGGAAAATGTGATTTCCTGAAAGAGCCACTCCGTTCCCCAAAGACTAAAGAGACAGAAAATAAAAATTTGAGGGGGGAAAAATTGAGTGGAAGCACTTCACACTTCAGAGAGAACACAGGGCTGACAATGAAGACAAATAGATGTTTAGAAAGTTATAACAGACCACGGAATGCAAATTGCCAGGGGACAAAGGAGGCGAGCTGCTGTGTCGCCTCAAGTTCTTGACGAGAAACTTAATTTACTGGATCCACAATAAAGGCACTTGGTTCTGAGTTCAATGCCTACCCTTGGTCTGTGGAGCCCTGATTTGTCCTGCTCAGCACCAGTGACCTGGAGGCAAAATGAGGAACACCACCAGTGTTCCTGGAGCCCTACTGCATGCCAGGCCCTGGGCTGGGCACCAAAAATAAGGACTAGAAGAGCTTTCGCATTCACGTGTACACTTGCTTCATAGCTGTCCTGTGCGGTAGATATTCTATCCCAACGGTCAGGTGAGAGCCCTGAGCCCAAAGAGATAAAGGGACAGGCTGGAGGCCACCCAGCTCGTCAATGGCAGCAGAGTGACTCAAATCTCCTTCCCTCAACACCCGACTCCACGGCACCGAAAACCCTTCTCCCTGGTTTGCAAGCTGACAACTGCAGTAGATGCTACGTCACCGTAAAGTCACACAGGTTCTGCCAGAAACTGTTCTTCTTTCATTCATCCAAAAAATATCTACTGAGCTCCTACTGTTGGAAGGCACCATTCCAGGGGCTGGAGATCTAACAGTGAACGTAGCAGGTCAATTCTCTGCCCGCATGAAGCTCACATTCCAGCGAGTAAAGGGACTGATACAAAATGGACAGTGTCTGAGACGTGGGCAAGTGTCACTGAGAAAACCAAAGCTGAGAAGTGGACAGGTGGTGGGCGGGATTAAGGGGTGTGACTTGAAACAAGGTGGTCAGGAAGCCCTCACCACACAGCCCTTGAGACCTTAACACACTGTGAGGAAGGGGTTCTCCTCACTCCCAGGAGCCCCACAGCTGAGCTCTCTACATGCTTTCTGTAGTTCTCTGGCCTCACTAGGTGGGGAGCAAGGAGAGGGTCACTAGGAATTCGCCCACTCTCCAGCTCAACACTTAGCCTTCATGTAGAATCCCTGCCACACAAGCCCAGAGGGGGTGGGGAGGTGGGGGCCTCAAAGAGAATGTTTCCTCGTCTGTTTGAGGGCTCAGGAGCTTTGCACAGCACCCTGTGCCCCTTTAGAAATGTACATGAAGCGTAGACAGGCCTGTCTGAGCCCCTGAAAGCAGAAGGGAAGGGGAGCTGGGGCCAGGACTGGAACAGAGATCCTGGATCAGGGAGAGCCACAGAGCTGCCTTGAACCTATCAATCTGGTTGGGATTCGAGGAGAAGAGCATCCTATGGGGCAGGAAGGCACCCTGAGGACTGTCATCCTTCTGTGGGTCACTGCTTCCACCTGCACAGGCACCAGCCCTCCTTGGTTGTAGGTTCTTGCTATGGTGGCGGGGGGGGGGGGGGGAGGAACATCTGTAATAATCTGAACAATAAAGATTTATTTAAAAAAAGAAAGAATCATTTAGCCCGAAGTATCCATGGTGCCATGGTAAAGAAACCCTACCCTACGGCATGGTTCCCGCTTCTAAGTGGATGTTAGTCAGTTAGATAGAGTGGGAAGGGAAGGCCTGAGAAGAAAGAAGGAGTGTTCACAGCAAAGAAACAGCATGTGCAAGGGTCCTGAGGCAGAAAGGAGGCCAATATCTGGAATGAACTGAAAGCTAGGGACAGTAACAGGAGATATAGCAAAAGGCAGCTCATGAGGGACCTTGGAGGCCCCCTATTTGGATCTTATTCCAAAGGCCACCGGGAACCCCAGAAGGGATTTAAGCAAAGAGGCACTCATCAGATTAATATTTTTTAAAAAAACCACTCTGCTGCTTATCGGGGAGTGGCCTAGACTCTTGTAGATGTCAAGTGGGAGATGGTGGTGGCAGCAGAGGCAGAGGACAACAATGCTGCAGTAGGGGGGCAGGTGGGAATCAGAGCCCATCACTTGTGCCTTCCCAAACTTTTATGATCACTAGAATCCCCTCGGAAGTTTCTTAATAATAATGATGATGCCCAGGTGCCATCTCAGATCCCCAAAACTGAATCTCCAGGGTGGGGCCTAGAATCTGCATTTTAACATTTCCTGGTGTTCCAATCATCAGCCACGCAGGGAAACTGGGTGATACTCAGGACCTTGACTGACCCTGAGGACCAGGATAAGGAAGCCTGTGTGCAGAGAAAAGAATGGGAAATCTGTCCTGGATTAAGGCAGAATTTGTAGGTCTAACAAAAGTACGCAGATCAGTGATTTTGGAAATATGTTTTCCAAAACTTCTTCTCCAATTGTGCCTGTGCCATCAGAGGATGGAGTGGGTAAGGCCAACGGTCAGGAGCTACTTTCCTTTCTCTTAGGGTTTCTGCCTGCAATTCAGGATGCTGGGTCAGAGGCCTGGTGCTGCCCTGAGCCTTGGGCCCCTCACAGCAGCACAGCAACTGAGAGAGAAGTGAGCCCACATTGCCACTCCACCACGCACCCTCATGCACGGTGATGAGGTACATCTGAGTTGCACTAACTAGCACCCCTCGAACATTTCCACCCAAGTTCTCCTAACAGGGAGTGGCTTGAAGGCAGAGCCTTAAGACTTGAAATTTCTTGCAAGCCTCATGTTCTAAATGCAGATTCCACATTCTACCGCATGATTTATGGTTGTTTCAATAGAAAAATGGGTGCCTGCTACTCACTCAAATATCTTAGAGCACATTATTCACACACTGGCATTCCCTGGGGACCTCTGAAAGATACTGATACCTGAGACACGGCCCCAGAGAGGTTCATTTAATTGGTCTGGGTTGTAGTCTGAAATCGGAGATTTTCAAAAGCTTCCCAGGAGCTTCTAACAAGTAGCAGAGGTTGAGAACCCCTGGGCCACAAGATGCTCTGTTTTCATCTCTTATCTAACATACCCCAGGCACAGCAGCACGTACCCACTTACAGAAGCTTAGGCATAGGCATTTACTACCCACTTTTTCAGAATAGCCAATTCCTTACCAAAGACAACTAAGAGGCCAGCCAGTTCTAACCTATTATTTCTTCCTGTGAGCTACCCCCACAAAAAAATCAATCACCAACAAAGACCCAGTTTCCCTCACTGAGATGCACAGCTATTGAGATCAGTGATCTTGGGTGGGGAGAAAGGTATGTTTTTATTTTCGGTAACCTCTAACTGAAATTTAACATTTCCTTCCATTGTGACTGCAGGCAACAAACCACAGTACTGTTAGCAGTAGAAACCCCAGATGTTTTCCTATAACGGCATAGACACCTCCAAATATCATTTGTTCTCACTGTTGCTTTGAAATCACGAAAATTATCGGACCTCTTGCTGGATCATGCTATTTAATGTACTGATAGACAAGCACATATATCATTACCATGTCACAAATTTGCCTTTTTTTAATGCTCTGGTGGTTGTATTTCACTATATTTGATTTCCCATATATTCAATCTAGGCATTGAAATTTATTAATTCTGAGAAGAGATCTACAGGCTTCCCACCAGCTGCTGAACCTCTGTGGCCGGCATCAGGGGCCTGCAGAAAGCTTCCCAGGGGTGGTGGGCAGCTGTGCATCTAGCAAAGGACACTTACCTGTGGGTCAGAGAGCCGGGAGAGGTCAGGGTACAGGTAGAACTTGATGCCTTCGGAGGCCCCGGGCAACGTGACCCCTCGGATCAGGAGGATCAGGAGCATAACGTAGGGGAATGTTGCGGTGACATATACAACCTGCCCAAGAAAGGAGAGACAAGAGTCAAGAAGGGGTGACAGTGGTGCGGACTGCGGCAGGCCCCCAACATCTCACGAGAGCAAAGGGCTTCCCTGGCAGCAATAAGAAGTGAACCCTAACACAGCCTCGTCTCCCGCCTCCTCTCCCACCACAGTCCCCTCAAGGGCTGGGTCTTTCAGTGAGTATCTGTTGAGTGATGCTTGATATCACTGCTTTTCAAACATTTTTGACCACAACCCACAGAAAGAAATATACATATCACAACCCTGTAACACTGAGCTGAAATAGGAAGTTTCACAAAACTATACTCACTCTTGTATGTGATACATTCACATGTATGTCCGTATTTTCTACTCTATTCCTTTTTTTTTTCAAAAGCTGGTCATGGCCCTCAACATTCACATCATAATTCACCCAAGGGGCCAAGATCCACATTTTTTAAAAAAACACTGTTCCTAATGAAATTCAAGTTTTAATAGCTAAGGATAGGATGGGATAGGGTAGGAA
>NW_005873030.1:28261-35936 GCF_000147115.1 Myotis lucifugus | reverse complement strand
CAGATTACATTTGTTCCTCTTTCCCCCCCCCCCATAACTCCCCTCCTCCCAGTGTCCGCCCCACCCTCCGCCCTCACTCCCCACCCACTGTCCTCATCCATAGGTGCACGATTTTTGTCCAGTCTCTTCCCGCATCTCCCATTCCCCTTTCCCCCCCAAGAATAGTTAGTCCATTCCCTTTCTATGTCCCTGATTCATTATAATCACCGGTTCATTCTGTACATCAGATTATTTATTCACTTGATTCTTAGATTCACTTGTTGATAGATGCATGTTTGTTGTTCACAGTTTGTATCTTTACCTTTTTCTTCTTCCTCTTCTTAAAGGATACATTTCAGCATTTTGTATAATACTGGTTTGGTGGGGATGAACTCCTTTAGCTTTTCCTTATCTCTGAAGCTCTTTATCTGACCTTCAATTCTGAATGATAGCTTTGCTGGATAAAGTAATCTTGGTTGTAGGTTCTTGGTATTCAGCACTTTGAATATTTCTTGCCATTCCCTTCTGGCCTGCAAAGTTTGTGTTGAGAAATCAGCTGACAGTCATATGGGTATTCCCTTGTAGGTAATTGAGTCTCTTTCTCTTGCTGCTTTTAAGATTCTCTCTTTGTCTTTTGCTCTTGGCATTTTAATGATGATGTGTCTTGGTGTGGTCCTCTTTGGATTCCTTTTGTTTGGGGTTCTCTGCGCTTCTTGGACCTGTAAGTCCATTTCTTTCACCAGGTTGGGGAAGTTTTCTGTCATTATTTCTTCAAATAGGTTTTCAATATCTTGCTGTCTCTCATCTTCTGGTACGCCTATAATTCTGATGTTGGTGCGTTTGAAACTGTCCCAGAGGCCTTTACACTATCTTCGTATTTTCGGATTCTTTTTTCATTTTGCTTTTCCGGTTGGGTGTTTTTTGCTTCTTCGCATTTCAAATCTTTGACTTGATTCTTGTGCTCCTCTGGTCTGCTATTGGGTGTCTGTATAATATTCTTTATTTCAGTCCATGTATGCTTAATTTCTAGTTGGTTCTTTATCACAGCATCGAGGGTCTCATTAGATTTCGTGAGGATCTCATCAAGTTTATTGGCAGCTTCTAGCACATTATTGCAAGCTCTCAAAATTGCGTTTTTTAGCTCTATATCCTCCATTTCTGTCATGTTCTTTTGTCTCCGCATTTTTTATGCTTTCTTGGTGCACCCCCTTGTGGTCTTTGTGCGCAGTCTTGTTCTAGTTAAGCCTTGATTGTTGTAGTTAATACTAGAGGGATTTGAACACCAGGCCGACTGGCTGTGAGAATCAGCTGTGTCTGCCGTGGGAAAACCTCTGTCCTCTGGAGAGGTGCTAATCTAGCCTTTGCCTGAGGCGATCCGGCAAATGGCTCTGCACAGGGCTTGGGCGGGGCGGGGCCGGTCGCACGGGATCAACAGGGTGGGCGTAGGGAGCGGTTATGGCTGCTCTCAGTCCCGTTCCCAGAGGCTCTGCTTCTCAGAACCCCAGCAACCGCTGCAAACCTCGGAGAGAAAGCTGCCCTCACGTTCCAACTGATGCCAGACAATCCCGCTTCTCCCGTTTGAGTCTGAGTCCCTAGAGACTTGCCCGGATCTGGAGCTCATAGTCTGAGACTCCCTCCTGATTGAAAACGAAAACCGCACCCTTAGCCACCAGCCCGCTTTGCGCGCGCACCTCCTCACCTTTGTATCTTCCACACTGCGCCTCCTCTGAGCCTCGGTATGCTGTTGTCTTTCCTTCTAGTTGAAGAGTCTCTCCTCGGCCAGCCTTCCTGTGGTTCTGGGTGATGTCCGTTCCGTCTTTTAGTTGTATTTTTGAAGTGGTTGTTTGCGGCAGCAATCTCCGGTGTTTACCTATGCCGCCATCTTGGTCTCTACCCACATCTTTCCTGTCCATTCTTTTCTGGCCTGATGTGTTTCTGTTGAGAAATCATTTGATAATCTAATGGGAGATCCCTTGTATATAACTTTCCGTCTCTCTCTTGCAGCCTTTAAGATTCTCGCTTTGTCCTGAACATTCGCCATGGTAATTATGATGTGTCTTGGTGTGGGTCTTTTCTGGTTCACCTTGTTTGGGACTCTCTGTGCTTGTGTGATTTTTTTTCTTCCCCACCTCGGGGAAGTTTTCTGATATTATTTCTTCAAATAGGTTTTCTAACCCTTGTTCCTCTTTCTGTTGTTCTGGCACTCCTATTATTCGTATGTTGTTTCGTTCCGTGTTGTCCCATAGCTCCCTTAGGCTCTCCTCCTCTCTTTTAATTTTTTTCTCCAATTGCAGTTCAGTTTGGGTGTGTTTTGTTTCCCTGTCTTCTAATTTGCTAATTTGGTCCTCCGCTTCTCCTAGTCTACTGTTGAAAGTTTCAATGGTGTTTTTTATTGCAGCTATATCACTCTTCATTTCTTCTTGGTTCTTACATAATTTATTGATTTTTTTCATCTGTTTCTTCTTGGTTCTTGCATAAGTTGTTGATTTTTTCCTCCATCAGGTTTATGCCCTCTAGGACCGTTAATCTGAATTCTTTTTCTGTCATGTTGCATGCCTCTGTATCACTTAGCTGCTTTTCTGGCGAGTCCTCCTTTTCTTTCCTTTGGGGGTTTCTTTGTCTACCCATGTTTGATCGTACTGCCATATCTAGATGTTCAGTCTTTCAGTGGCTGCTCCTTGGGTGGCCGTGGCTCCTCGGGCTGTGGTTGCTCCTCGGGTGGTTGTGGTAGCAGCTGCTCCTCAGTTGGTAGCAGCTCCTCTGGTCGGTGCTGTTCACAGTTGTGGTGGCTCCTCTGGTTGGTGTGGGGAGGCTTCACACACAGCTGCTGTTCCTCAGAGAGTTTTGTGATCAGGAGGCTGCTGTTCCTTGGATGGGGGCAGGCTACACAAGCAGCTGCTACCCCTTGGAATTGTTACTTTTAATCTCTTAAGCGTCCTCAGGGCAAGGTGTTTTTCAATAGGGTGTGTCAACTGTCTTCCCCCCAGGCAAGGCAGATGTCTATGTGGCTGTGTGAGGGAATGACTGAGCCAAGGAGACTTGGGGTGTCTGCCTTCTGAGCTCTGTCCCCAGTGCTGGCTTCTGCTCTCACAGCTCCAGTCCACTTCACTCTCCCTCTGCCAGAGCACAAGGTGGGTGGCTCCACAGTGAATGTTTGTTCCTTGGCCCTTTAAGAGGGTGCCTGAACTTTCAGCTGCCACTCCCTGGCAGGCAGCACCCCACTGCTTTTCACAGTTTAATGTTATGTGGATGCCTTCCTCAGTTTGGTTATTTCTGCTGGGGAGCCCAGCTCCGGGATTAGATCCAAGAATTCTCAGTGGCACCTCCCCCCCTCTACGACCAGCTGAGATATCTCTCTGGGACTTCAGTTCCCCTCTGTTTGGTCACGTCTCTGCCCCCCCTACCAGTCTCTATGCCGGCTCCACCTTCGGTCCTTTGGTATCAGGATTCTCTCCTGTGAGTTTTCCGTTGATTATTCAGGAAGCCTTCTCGTATTTCAGTTGTAATTCCAGCTTGTTCCTGGGAGCATGACCATGCAGCATCCTCCTGCTCTGCCACCATTTTTAATCTTCAAGAAATATACCTTTAATAAAGTACAAGACATTATATTACATTAACAATTCTAAATTTATTTTATAGATTTTCTGTAATAAAAGTTAAAATCAGGTGAACTTAAAACTTATTGAAATATTTAGATGTTTATCATTGAATCCAGCAATGCTCTAAAGTTTTTAAGTTGAAAAGACTTTGTAAAATTATGTATAAGCATATGAAGGTGGAGAAAAGGCAGGGGGAGGAGGGAGCAGGCCCAGAAGCCTTATCCCAGGCCTCTAGCTGCTTGGATTTAAAACAGCCACATTTTTCCTGCAATATAACATGCTAAGGTTTGGGTGATAATGAGTTCAGCTTCTGATAATAGCCAGACTGTTAAGTAAGCGTTTGTAGTTTTACAGTATAGAATGTTGTTCTTTGGGAAAGGATATGGGGGTGTGAGAAGGCGCTGAGGTCAGAGCAGTTTTCAGAGCATTAAAGGGGTGAGGATGCTGGCCTTGGGATCTAAAGGCTCAGTGAAGAGTCTCTTTGCCATCTCATGGTATAGAGTTGTTTTGCGATAAGACTGAAGTTGGGAACACAGAGGTGAGAATATCTAGCAAGTCCAAGAAAGGAGAGTATTTCTTGTTTAGAGGAGGAAACAGTCACGGAGGAGATAAGGTGTTTATAGTCTAAGGAGTGGCACTGCTTTGTGGGATGAGAGTGAAACTGAAGTAGGTGACTGTCATTAAAGACAACTGGGCTTTATGAGGGGATGCGTATACCACTCCTGTTGGGCAAGAAGAGTGGATAAGGGGGTATTTAGTAAGATGCAGTGTAGAGGTGAGGTAGCTAGTGACTGTGAAACTGATCCGTCAACCCCCATAATAGGGACTGAGGAGGGGACAAGGGTCCCAGCAAATTCAGAGAGGGTAGAATAAGTGCCCTGGTGTCACTTAAAAAGGAGATCGGCTTACCTGCCACCACAATCGTTACCGAGGCTCTGTCCTGGTGATGTAAGTCTGTGGGGCCCTCTTGGGGCCTGGGCAGCTTCAGTCTTCGGTGGCCTGTCTCAGGAGGTCTGGGAGCTCCAAACCGGATCCAGAGGGTGGCCTTGCTGAGGTCTGACCTGGAGGGGCCAGACTACAGTTTGATTTCTAGTGGCCTTCCCTCCCACACCTTGGGCAGGGCCCGGGCGGGGTCGTGGGTTTGGGCAGGACTTGATCCTGTGTACTTTCTTGTTGCATTTGAAGCATGGGCCCGGAAGAGGCTTAGCCCCTGACTTACCCTTGGTTGGAGGACCCGCACTTTATTTGGGGTTTATGAGAGTGCTGGCTAGGAGCTGAAAGGCCTTCTTCTGAGCCTCAGCCTTGGCCTAATCTCATCTTCGTTTTTGAATTTGGGTCTCCTTTTCTCTAACATTAAAAACCTTAAAGGTCATCTTTAAAAGGTCTTTTTCAGGGTTTAGATCCTTCTGGCCTATAGAGTCAAGGTTGGTGTATTTTCTCATGGCCTGTGTAAAGTGAAAGGGGAAGTCTGCCGGATTTTCATGTCTTTCCTGGGTGACCTCTGCTAATTTTTTATAATTAACTGCTTTGTGGGCTGCCTTTCTCAGTCCTTCTAGCAGGCAGAGAATCATGTGGTCTTGAGACCTGTGACCTGTCTGCCCTTCCTGATAGTTCCATTGTGGGTCCCTGTTAGGGACAGCATCCGCTCAGACTGGTGGGGCAGGGGCCTGCCAGCGGAGGGTATTCATGTGGCCCTGGGCATGAAGCCAGATTTGGCGCCATCAATCTCCCAAAGGGGGCACTTTAAGGCTAGTGCCAGAATGGGGGAAGGAAGAGAGCCAAAAACTTACTCCAGTTCGGGTATGAGATAGGATGGTGGCTGTGGGTAGGGTGGTGGATTCTCCGGCTGCTGAAACTGAGGAGCTGTAGGCTGGGGGACTGGGGATGGTCAGCAGGATCAAAAGTGGTGAAGGCGGAGGAGGATATGAAATGGGGGGTGGGGGCAGGGGGGCTTAGAGTGAGGAGGGAAAATCTGTGAGGGAGAGCAGCTGTTACAGAGAAAAGGATGTGTCCTTGAGTGTAAAAAAGCCTGGACATACAGGACCTCAGACCATCGCCCTGCCGGCAGCAGAAGTTGTCAATACCAGTGAGAATTTGGAAATCAAAAGTACCATTCTCAGGCCATTGGGACCTACTGTCTGATTTGTATTGCGGCCAAGTGGTATTGCAATACAAAATGAGGCACTTGGGACATAATTCCTGAGCGAACCCTAGGGCCTGCAGATTCTTAAGAACACATCCCAGGGGTGTGGTGCGGGGAATGGCCGACTGTGTGTTCCCCATAAGTGGGCCTTGAGTCTAATCTCCCGTGGACACTACGTTAGAGAAAGGCGTCCCCTTCCTCCTGAGCGTCAGAAACATACAGGCGATCACACCTGACCAGTAGGCGTCCCCAGAGACAGGTGGACAGGGAACCTGGTTCCCAGGGAGTGTGTCCTGACCAGCACTGGATGTCGGCTAGGGAGTGGCTGTGCAGTCACAGCCCAGATCCTGGCCCCAATTATCCCAGACAGAAAATGCAGGACAGCCCAAAAAGAAAAGGGTAATAGACTGGAGTCACTTACCAGTTAATTCAATGTCTGCAGACCTGAAGGGAAAGATGAATGGAGTTGGGGACATATTGGGTCAAGGTGCTACTGGCCTATCAAGGTGTATTTATCTGGCAATAAAATAGAGATGGCAGTATGCATCTTGAAATAGATAAAATCTATTTTATCTATTTTATTTGGGAACAGATAAAATCACTTAAATAGTGTGTGAAATGTAGAATTTAAATTGGTGGAAATTATACAAGGCAGTCTATCATATAACTTTCAAACAAGCCCCATCCTCCTCTCCCACATCCTACAAATGTTCTCTCCTAGAATGTTCCCTTTTGCCATCTCTCTCCTGGGGAACCTCCCTATGGTCTTGCTATCCTGGGAAGGGGATATGGTCCCACGCAAGCCAATCTGGACAACAGTATTTATAGTAATATACAAAAATCCCATCACAAAACTACCTTTCAACCAACTCTCCCAGGTTCTGTTCCCACCTCCCATCTCTTCCTTTTCTTTCTGGAAACTGGGACTTTACAAAATCTGTGCCAAAGGAAGAAAGGCACGTCTGTACCGATGAGAGAAAGACTGTCTGCATCCCCCAAGCTCGCCAGGCCCTATGATGGACACTAAAGATTTAAAAAAAAAAAATGAACATCTGCCCCAGCCCACAAGAAATTGCCAGACTGAGGCAGAAACAGACACACTAAATGAGCACAGCAGTGTAGAATGGCAAGGGCTGCACCGTGAGAAACCACACGGAAGGGGATAATTAGCCCAGGGTGGTGGGAACAGAGGGGCAGTTCCAGAGACTGATCACCCCTGGAAATAGCCCTGCCCATTGCAGCCTGGCACTCAGAGGGGCCAAACCCCATGGTGTTGAGCACAGTGTGCACATAAGACCCCACACACACCGGTCACAACTCCCCTGTCCCTCTCTCTCCCTCAGGTACAGCTGGGGCCCGTTTATAGATTTCTGTTGGCAGATGTTCTTCTCTATTCTCAAAGTCCTTGGAAGCCTGCGGGAGCTGGACCTGAGTGGGAACTCTCTGAGCTGCTCTGCAGTACAGAGTCTTTGTGACGCCCTGAAAAGCCCTTGCTGCCACCTGGACACCTTGAGGTGAGTCTGGCCTGGGTTCTTATCTGAAACAGGGATGGACAGGAGATCCAAGGTAGAAGTTGTGTCTAGGATGGGTGTGTGGTCTTTGTTTTTGTTTAGGTTTTTAACCTTATTTTTTATTTTTCAATTACAGTTGACATACAATATTATATTAGTTCCAGGTATACATCTTAGTGATTAGACATTATAAAACTTACTAAGTGATCAACCTGAAAAATCCTTGTATCCAACAAATATTCATTGAGCCCTCTCTGACCATGGCTACTGCAGTAAGCAAAAACAGACAAGATTTTATTTCCACAGAACTTGCAAGTGGATTAACATTACCACAAATCAAATGTGTAATTACAGGCTCAGATAAGGGCCTGCAGTGGAAACGGACCTGAATAAGTGAATATGGAGGACATGGGAAGGAATACAGAGGTTTACCTAATTGAAGC
>NW_005873030.1:17735-25534 GCF_000147115.1 Myotis lucifugus | reverse complement strand
ATGCTTGAAGTTGTCCCAGAGGCTCCTTATACTATCTTCATATTTTTGGATTCTTTATCTTTTGCTTTTCTGGTTGGGTGTTTTTTGCTTCTTCATACTTCAAATCTTTGACTTGATTCTTGCAATCCTCTAGTCTGCTGTTGGAACTCTGTATAATATTCTTTATTTCAGTCAGTGTAGGCTTAATTTCTAGTTGGTCCTTTTTCATATACTCGAGGGTCTCACTAGACTTATTGAGGGTCTTACTAAATTTATCAGGGTTTCTAGAAAATTCTTGAAAAACCTTAGAACCATGGTTTTGAACTCTATATCCAGTAGTTTGCATTCCTCCATTTCTGTCATTTGTGACCTGTTTCTTTGTCTCTGCATTTTGGCTGCTTTCCTGTATTGATAGAGTGGCTTTCTGTGCTAGGTGTCCTATAGGGCCCAGTGGCTCAGCCTCCCCAATTATCTGAGGTGGACATTCTTGGTGTACCCCTTTGTGAGCTGTGTGCACAGTCTTTTTGTAGTTAAGCCTTGATTGTTTTTGGTATCAGTGAAAGGAATTGACCTCCAGGCCAATTGGCTGTGAGAATCAGCTGTGTCTACGGTGGGAGAACTTCTGTGCTGGAGACACCCTTCTGGGGCAAGACTTGCTTCAGTGGGGCTTTGGTGCTCACTGAGTCTGCCCCTGAGTGTGTCCCTTATGGATCTGAGGAGTTGTAATCTGGATGGTCCCACTCTGACCACTGGGTACACTGGCTCTTGGATCTCTAAGGAGGTGCTAATTTAGCCTCTGCCTGAGGCTACCCAGCAGGAGCTATGGAGAGATCTGCAGATTCCTCTTCTTTGTTTGGGATTTGGAGGTGCCCAGATGAGGCCCAGCTGTGAAGCAATGCAAGCTGCTGTGGGGCTTTGGGCCTTCTTTCAGATGTTCTGGGTCTCTCTGACCCAGCTTCAGCTTGTTAGGTAATTTTAGATTGCAAAGGGCCAGGTCATTCATATGCAAAAGCCTCTGCACACAGCTTGGGTGGGGCGGAGTCTCAGGGAATCAACAGGGAAGAGCAAACAGCTATGGCTGATCCTCAGTCCTACTCTAAGAGGTCCTGGTTCTCAGTGTCCTGCGGTAATCGCTGCAAGCACCTCTGAGAGAAAGCCGCCCTCAAGTTCCGCCCAATTCCAGACAGTCCAGTTTCTCCCTGTATGAGTCTGGGTCCCCAGAGACTGGCCTGGAACTGGAGTCAGGGCCATCAGGAGCGTGTGTCTCCTTCCTGATTGAAAAAGACAACCACGTCCTCAGTTCCCAGGCCTTTCTGTGTGTGCCTGAGTGCCTCTGCACTTTACTTCCGCACCTCCTCTGAGTCTCAGTGTGCTTTTCTCTTTCCTTCTAGTTGTAGAATTTCCACTCAGCCAGCCTTCCTGTGGTTCTGGATGATGTCCGTTTTGTCTTTTAGTTGTAGTTTTGAAGTGGTTGTGCGAGGCAGCAATTTCAGGTGTTTACCTATGCCGCCATCTTGGTTTCTCTCTGGGGCCATGAAGTTTCAATCACACTGTGCGTGCGCCCGCACATGGTATTTTGTGAAAGAGCCATACTCAAGGGTCCAAAGAGCCACATGTGGCTCGCAAGCCACAGTTTGCGGACCACGGGTCTAGAGGATTAAAAATGGCTGCAGAGTAAGTGGATGCTGTATAGACATCCTCTCAGGCTAGCAATATATTAAAAAGATACTACATCATGATCAAGTGAGATTATTCCAGGGATGCAAGGCTGGTACAATATTCACAAATCAATAAATATGAAACCTCACATAAACAGATTGAAAGACAAAAATCACATGATCATATCAATAGACGCAGCAAAAGCATTCAACAAAATCCAACACCCATTTTTGATAAGAACTCTCAGCAAAGAGGGAGCATATCTCAACATGATAAAGGTCATATATGACAAACCTACAACCAACATCATACTCAATGAGCAAATCTAAAACCATTTCTCCTAAGAACAGGAACAAGACAGGGATGCCCACTTTTACCACTCCTGTTCAATATTGTACTAGAAGTGGTAGCCATAGTCATCAGACAAGAAGAAAAAATAAAAGGCATCCAAATTGGAAAAGAAGAAGTAAAATTGTCATTATTTGCAGATGACATGATATTGTACATAGAAAACCCAAAAGACTCCATGAAAAAACTACTAGACTTGCCCTAACTAGTTTAGCTCAGTGAATAGAGCATGGCCTGCAGACTGAAGGGTCTCAGGTTCAATTCTGGTCAAAGGCACATGGTTGTGGGCTCGCCCCAGAGTAGGGGGCATTCAGGAGGCACTGATTCTCTCTCATCGTTGGTGTTTCTATCTCTCTCTCCCTCTCCCCTTCTCTCTGAAACCAATAAAAATATATTTTAAAAAACTACCAGACTTAATAAATAGATTTGACAATGTAGCAGGATACAAAATTAACACCCAGAAATCTATGGCTTTTTTTTATATACCAATAATGAACACACAGAAAGAGAAACTAAAAAAAATTCCATTTATCATTGCACCAAAAAAATTAAGATACCTAGGAATAAACTTAACTAAGGAGATTAAAGGCCTGTACTCAAAAAACTACAGGACATTGAAACAAGAAATAGAGAGAGACATAAACAAATAAAATAATATAGCATGTTCATGGATTGGTAGAATCAATGTCATTAAAATGTCCATGCTACCCAAAGCAATCCCCATTAAGATACCAACGGAGTATTTCAAAGACTTAGAACAAACCCTCCAAAAATTCATATAAAATTTTAAAAAGACCCTGAATAGCCACAGCAATCCTGAGAAAGAAGAACAAAGTGAGAGGGATCACAATACCAGATATCAAGCTATATAACAAAGCCACTGTTCTCAAAACTGCCTGGTACTGGCACAAGAACAGACAGGAACAGACATATAGACCAATGGAACCAAACAGAGATTCCAGAAATCGACCAAAGCCATTATACTCAATTAATATTTGACAAAGGAGGCAAGAGCATACAATGGAGTCTTGACTTCATTGTATGCTTCATCAATAAATGGTGTTGGGAAAATTGGACAGATATATGCAAAGAAATGAAACTAGACCTCCAACTTACACCATACACAAAAATAAACTCAAAATGAATAAAAGACTTAAATGTATGATGGGAAACCATAAAAATCCTAGAAGAATCCATAGGCAGCAAAATATCAGACATATGTCTTAGCAGTATCTTTACTGATACAGCTTCTTAGGGGAGATAGCTGCCCTAAGGCCATAAAATAGAGAGAAAGTGAGAACTAGGCAGGATGGGAGAATGGGGTTGGGAGTAGATAGATACCCTCACGTTGAATCCCACCAGAGCATACCGCCTTAGCTAACTGGGCATTTGGCAGGGCTGATGTAGTTAACCATTAGACCCAGCACACAACTGGAAGGTTGGGTTAATTAATCGTGCAGTGCTGATGTGGAGAGTAGCAAGCATTGGTAAGAATCACACAGGAGGGAAAAATGCTCATGAGTGGCTCCTTGGCTGCAGGAGGAAATGAAAATCTCCCATGTTCTGGCTGATTTGGCTCAGTGGTTGGAGCATTGACCCCCAGTTTGAAGGGTAAGGGGTTTGGTTCAGAGTCAAGGGTGAGAACCTCAGTTGTAGCTTCAATTCCTGGTGCCCCAACCGGCGCTGCTTGCAGGAGGCAACCAATTCTTTTATCCTTCACATCGGTGTTTCTCTCCTTCTCTCTCCCTTCCACTCTCTCTAAATATCAATGGAAAAAATATCCTTGGTGAGGATTAAAGATTAAATTTCGCTTTTGTTTGTGTGTTTTTTTTGACAGTCTCTATAACCTTTCTTTTATTTTTATTTATTAATATTTATTGTTGAAAGTATGATATAACTTGTCCTTTCCCACCCCCAATAAACCTCGTCCAGCCTGCTCCCATCCTTCCCCCCACAAGCCCCCCACAAATGAAAAAATTTAAATAAAATGTCCCAGGTTACTATAAGCCAGACATGTGCTTTCCTTCCTTTAATATCACCAAGGACCCCAAAAGGGCCACAGTACTAGAAACGGAAACCAGATCCCAGTTACCCTGAGGTGAGGGCCCTCAGGACATGCAAATCTCTCCCACAGGCTGGTCAGATGTGGCCTCACAAACAACTGCTGCAAGGACCTGGCCTCCATGTTGGGTGCCAGCCCCAGCCTGACAGAGCTGGACCTGCGGCAGAACGACCTGGGTGACCTTGGCTTGAAGCTGCTCTGTGAAGGGCTCAGGCAGCCTGCCTGCCAACTCAGGAACCTGAGGTAAGGCCCTGGAGTCATTTCTGGGCAGAGAGCAGGAAAGGGGAGGTAGAGTAATGAAAAGGGGTGTGGGGGCCCTGAATTGGACAGGGAAAGTAAAGAGGCAGAAAAATGCCTGGTCAGCCTCGCTTCCCAACCGAATCCACCACTGACTTAGGCCATGAGTCCGGCAGGTGTTCATCTATACTCGGTTTCTTCATCTGTATAACAGGACTATCATACCCACCTCATAGATGTGCTGAAATAAAATGCATTGAAAGCTACAGCAGCGCTGGGAACAGAGCTGAGAGGCTACAATAATAACCACTGGTGAGGCCACATGTTCAGTGGATTCCTGCGCCGGTTTACGTCTCCATCCAAGGCAGGCCTTCCATCCTTCCTTCCTTCCTTTCGTCCTTCCTTCTGTCTTTCCTTCCTTCTGTCCTTCTGTCCTTCCTTTCTTCTTTCGTCCCTTTGTCCTTCCTTCCTTCCATCCTTCCTTCCTTCTTCCTTCGGTCCTTTCCTTCCTTCCTTCATTGCCTCATTCATTCATTCACTAATTCATTCGTTCATTCATTCTTACTTTCATGCATTTAATGACTCCCTTGTTGCAAGCACTGGACCAGGCACTGAAGAGACAATATTGAGCAACAGACACGGGCCCTGCCCCCTTAAGCTTACACTTAAGCCTTGGCCCTTCTGGGACAGAAGGAAAAAAGAAGGGCAACATGAAAACTGAGATGCGAGGCTGTGTAAAAACAGGAAGGTCACTTAGAAGAAATTCAAGGGGCTCAGGTTCCACGGCAGCAGCATCCTTTAAGAACTGTTTAAGCACATGGGATATGTTATCTCCTGTGACCTTGGCAACCACCATGTGCAAAGGCATGTCGAATTCATGTTACAGACCAGTTAACTTGAAGATTAAGAAACCTGCCCCCAGTCTTCATCTAGTAACTGACAGAGGTGAGCTTTGACACCAGGCCTATCTGACGTCCTATCAGGTGAAGTGTAACAAGGTCCCAATTTTAGTGTCCTCCACCTCATTCAGAGCCTTCCCACCATCGCATCCCAGATCCCTTTCAGCGGATACCTGCCAAGCTTCCACCTTCAGCTCAGGACTGAAAAACCACACCCTCCACCAGGATGTGCCAGGGGCTCCTCAAGTTCAGTGTATTCTAAACTAGACTTTCCTCCCTAACCAAAAACACCTGATCCTCCTCTCAGGACTAGCTTGATGATTTGTAGGATCCATACAAAATGAAAATGCAGTGCCCTTGCTCAAACATCAGGAAAGAAATGAAATCAAAGGAACTAATATATAAAGCTTAATTCCCTCTACCCCTCGGCTTCAGCTGTAATTGCTCATCATTGACATTACTTTGAGGGCTGGGCAGCCACAGGAGGGGAGATAATTGCCCTAAGACCACAAAGCAGAGAGAAAGTGAGAACTAGGCAGGATGGGAGAATGGGGTTGGGAGCAGATACATACCCTCACGTTGAATCCCACCAGAGCATACCAACTTAGCTAACTGGGCATTTGGCAGGGCTGATGTAGTTAACCATTAGACCCAGTACACAACTGGAAGGTTGGGTTAATTAATCGTGCAGTGCTGATGTGGAGAGTAGCAAGCATTGGTAAGAATCACACAGGAGTGAGAAATGCTGATGAGTGGCTCCTTGGCTGCAGGAGGAAATGAAAATCTCCCATGTTCTGGCTGATTTGGCTCAGTGGTTGGATCACTGACCCCCAGATTGAAGGGTCACGGGTTCCATTCCTAGTCAAGGGTGAGAACCTCAGTTGCAGCTTCATTTCCTGGTACCCAAACTGAAGCCACTTGCAGCAGGCAACCAATTCTTTTATCTTTCACATCGGTGTTTTTCCTCTCTCTCTCCCTTCCACTCTCTCTAAATATCAATAGAAAAAATATCTTTGGTGAGGATTAAAGATAAAATTTCTTTTTTTTTGCCAGTCTCTATAATCTTTTTATTTATTTATTAATATTTATTGTTGAAAGTATGATATAGCTTGTCCTTTCCCACCCCCAATAAACCTCGTCCAGCCTGCTCCCATCCTCCCCCCACAACCCACCACAAAATAAAAAAATTTAAATAAAATGTCCCAGGTTACTATAAGCCAGACATGTGCTTTCCTTCCTTTAATATCACCAAGTACCCAAAAGGGCCACAGTACTAGAAACGGAAACCCAGACCCCAGTTACCCTGAGGAGAGGGCCCTCAGGACATGCCAATCTATCCCACAGGCTGGTCAGATGTGGCCTCACGAACAACTGCTGCAAGGACCTGGCCTCCATGTTGGGTGCCAGCCCCAGCCTGACAGAGTTGGACCTGGGGCAGAACGACCTGGGTGACCTTGGCTTGAAGCGGCTCTGTGAAGGGCTCAGGCAGCCTGCCTGCCAACTCAGGAAGCTGAGGTAAGGCCCTGGGGTCATTTCTGGGCAGAGGGCAGGGAAGGGGAGGGAGAGTGATGAAAAGGGGTGTGGGGGCCCTGAATTGAACAGGGGAAGTAAAGCGGCACCCAAATGCCTTGGCAGCCTGACTTCCCTACCGAATCCACCACTGACTTAGGCCAAGAGACGGGCCGGTCTTCATCTGAGACTCGGATTCTTCATCTGTATAACAGGACTACCATACCCACCTCATAGATGTGATGAAATAAAATGCATGTAAAACTAGAGCAGCGCTGGGAACAGAGTTAGAGGCTCAAATGAGAACCACTGGTGAGGCCACATGTTCAGAGGATTCCTGCCCAGGTTTACATGTCCACAAAGCAGGCCTTCCATTCTTCCTTCTTTACTTCCTTCCTTCCTTCCTTCCTTCATTGCCTCATTCATTCATTCATTCATTCATTCTTACTTTCATTCATTTCATAACTCCTGTGTGCCAAGCACTGGACCAGGCACTGAGGAGACAATATTGAGCAGCAGACACGGGCCCTGCCCCCTTAAGCTTACACTTAAGGCTTGGCCCTTCTGGGACAGAAGGAAAAAAGAAGGGCAACATGAAAACTGAGATGTGAGGCTGTGTAAAAACAGGAAGGTCACTTAGAAGAAATTCAAGGGGCTCAGGTTCCACGGCAGCAGCATCCTTTAAGAACTGTCTAGGCAGGTGGGATATGTTACTTCCTGTGACTTTTGGCAACCACCATGTGTAAAGGCATGTCGAATTCATGTTACAGACCAGTTAACTTGAAGATTAAAGAAACCTGCCCCCGGTCTTCATCTGGTAACTGACAGAGGTGAACTTTGACACCAGGCCTATCTGACGTCCTATCAGGTGAAGTGTAACCAGGGTCCAAATTTTAGTGTCCCCTTCAAACAGGGCTTCCCACCATCGGATACAAGAACCCGTTTCAGCGGGGGACCTGAAAAGCTTCAACAATCAGATCTAGACTAAAAAAACCAAACCCACATCTAGACGGGGCAGGATGCACATCAACATCAGAAGAGTCCAGAAGACATTTTCCTCCGTAACCAAGATTCCTAAACATAATCGAAAAAAAAACATATGTAAT
>NW_005873030.1:0-16890 GCF_000147115.1 Myotis lucifugus | reverse complement strand
CCAGACATGTGCTTTCCTTCCTTAATATCACCAAGGACCCCAAAAGGGCCACAGTACTAGAAACGGAAACCCAGACCCCAGTTACCCTGAGGAGAGGCCCTCAGGACATGCCAATCTCTCCCACAGGCTGGTCAGCTGTAGCCTCACGAACAACTGCTGCAAGGACCTGGCCTCCATGTTGGGTGCCAGCCCCAGCCTGACAGAGTTGGACCTGGGGCAGAACGACCTGGGTGACCTTGGCGTGAAGCTGCTCTGTGAAGGGCTCAGGCAGCCTGCCTGCCAATTCAGGAAAATGAGGTAAGGCCCTGGGGTCATTTCTGGGCAGAGGGCAGGGAAGGGGAGGGAGAGTGATGGAAAGGGGTGTGGGGGCCCTGAATTGGATGGGGAAGTAAAGGGGCAGAAAAATGCCTGGGCAGCCTGGCTTCCCCACCGGATCCACCACTGACTTAGGCCATGAGTCGGGCAGGTCTTCATCTGAGACTCGGTTTCTTCATCTGTATAACAGGACTATCATACCCACCTCATAGATGTGATGAAATAAAATGCATGTAAAACTAGAGCAGCGCTGGGAACAGAGTTGAGAGGCTCAAATGAGAACCACTGGTGAGGCCACATGTTCAGAGGATTCCTGCCCCGGTTTACATCTCCACAAAGCAGGCCTTCCATCCTTCTTTCCTTCGTTTCTTCCTTCCTTCTTTCTTTCTTTCTTTCTTTCTTTCTTTCCTTCCTTCCTTCCTTCCTTCCTTCATTGCCTCATTCACTCATTCACTCATTCATTCATTCATTCTTACTTTCATTCATTTCATGACTCCCTGTTGCAAGCACTGGATCAGGCACTGAGGAGGCAATATTGCGCAACAGACATGGGCCCTGCCCCCTTAAGCTTACACTTAAGCCTTGGCCCTTCTGTGACAGAATGAAAAAAGAAGGGCAACATGAAAACTGAGATGTGAGGCTGTGTAAAAACAGGAAGGTCACTTAGAAGAAATTCAAGGGGCTCAGGTTCCACGGCAGCAGCATCCTTTAAGAACTGTTTAAGCACATGGGATATGTTATCTCCTGTGACCTTGGCAACCACCATGTGCAAAGGCATGTTGAATTCATGTTACAGATCAGTAAACTTGAAGATTAAGAAATCTGCCCCCAGTCTTCATCTAGTAACTGACAGAGGTGAACTTTGACACCAGGCCTATGTGACATCCTATCAGGTGAAGTGTAACCAGGTCCAAATTTTAGTGTCCTCTGTTAGAAGCTACCTATTGTCTTCGCTATAAGAGAAGTATAAACAAGGATCCCAGAACGCTGGTGAACCTTGAGCCCTGACAAGGGCCAGAGCTATGCACCAATTGTTTAGTCGAGACAATGGTAGCTCAAGCAATTTCTTGACCTAATAGTCTCAGAGTAAATTTTACTAATATTTACTGACCTTTAAGATAGTCTCACTGTTACCAGAATTGCCTGCCTGACTAAGGGCTATATGTGTATCCAAAATTGAATAAAAGTTTGGCAAGGCCTGGCACCAGTGAAGTCCTTCCCCTTGTGTTGGACTCTCCACCTGGCTCCCCAATTTCCAAATTATTATTTTTGTCTCCTCTCTGTCATTTGTGCTCAGCTCTTCTCCAGATCCTGAACCCTAAGCCACGTGGGACCTGGCTCACACAGTCCTATACCTCATTCAGAGCCTTCCCACAATTGCATCTCAAACCCCTTTCAGCAGGTACCTGCCAAGTTTCCACCTTCAGCTCAGGACTGAAAAACCACACCCTCCACCAGGATGTGCCAGGGGCTCCTCAAGTTCAGTGTATTCTAAACTAGACTTTCCTCCCTAACCAAAAACACCTGATCCTCCTCTCAGGACTAGCTTGATGATTTGTAGGATCCATACAAAATGAAAATGCAGTGCCCTTGCTCTAACGTCAGGAAAGAAATGAAATCAAAGATACTAAGATACAAAGCTTTATTCTCTCTACCCCAGGGCTGCAGCTGTAATTGCTCATCATTGACATTACTTTGAGGGCTGGGCAGCCACAGGAGGGGAGATAATTGCCCTAAGACCACAAATCAGAGAGAAAGTGAGAACTAGGCAGGATGGGAGAATGGGGTTGGGAGCAGATACATACCCTCACGTTGAACCCCACCAGAGCATCCTGCGTCAGCTAACTGGGCATTTGGAGGGCTGATGTAGTTAACCATTAGGCCCAGTACACAACTGGAAGGTTGGGTTAATTAACCGTATAGTGCTGATGTGGAGAGTAGGAAGCATTGGTAAGAATCACATAGGAGTGAGAAATGCTGACAAGTGGCTCCTTGGCTGCAGGAGAAATGAAAATCTCCCATGATCTGGCCAATTTGGCTCAGTGGTGGGAGCATGGACCCCCAGATTGAAGGGTTAAGGGTTCGATTCCCATTCAAGGGTGAGAACCTCATTTGCAGCTTCAATTCCTGGTGCCCCAACCGGGGCTTCTTGCAGGAGGCAACCAATTTTTTTTTTCTTTCGCATCCGTGTTTCTCTCCTTCTCTCTCCTCCCTCTCCTCCCTTCCATTCTCTCTAAATATCAATTTAAAAAATATCCTTGGTGAGGATTAAAAATAAAATTTATTTCTTTTTTTCCCTCGTCTCTGTAACCTTTATTCTTTTTTAATTATTAATATTTATTCTTGAAAGTATTACATAGGTCATCCTTTTTCTCCCATAAACCTCTTCAAGCCGGCTCCCAACCTATCCCCAACCCCTCCAAAAAAAAATTTTTTTTTAAATAAAATGTCCCAGGTTACTATAAGCCAGACATGTGTTTTTCTTTGTTTAATATCACCAAGGACCCCAAAATTACTAGAAATGGAAACCAGAACTCAGTTACCCTGAGGTGAGGGCCCTCAGGACATGCAAATCTCTCCCACAGGCTGGTCAGATGTGGCCTCACGAACAACTGCTGCAAGGACCTGGCCTCCATGCTGGGTGCCAGCCCCAGCCTGACAGAGTTGGACCTGGGGCAGAACGACCTGGGTGACCTTGGCGTGAAGCTGCTCTGCGAAGGGCTCAGGCAGCCTGCCTGCCAACTCAGGAAGCTGAGGTAAGGCCCTGGGGTCATTTCTGGGCAGAGGGCAGGAAAGGGAGGGAGAGCGATGGAAAGGGGTGTGAGGGCCCTGAATTGAACAGGGGAAGTAAAGGGGCAGAAAAATGCGTGGGCAGCCTGGCTTCCCCACCGGATCCGCCACTGACTTAGGCCATGAGACGGGCAGGTCTTCATCTGAGACTCGGATTCTTCATCTGTATAACAGGGCTCTCATACCAACCTCATAGATGTGATGCAATAAAATACATGTAAAACTAGAGCAGCACTGGGAACAGAGTTAGAGGCTCAAATGAGAACCACTGGTGAGGCCACATGTTCAGAGGATTCCTGCCCAGGTTTACTTCTCCATCAAAGGTAGCCTTCCTTCGTTCCTTCCTTCCTTCCTTCCTTCTTTCCTTCCTTCCTTCCTTCCTTCCTTCACTCATTCATCCTTTCATTTATTTCATGACTCCCGTGCCAAGCACTGGACCAGGCACTGAAGAGGCAATATTGAGCAACAGACACGGGCCCTGCCCCCTTAAGCTTACACTTAAGGCTTGGCCCTTCTGGAACAGAAGGAAAAAAGAAGGGCGACATGAAAACTGAGATGCGAGGCTGTGTAAAAACAGGAAGGACACTTAGAAGAAAGTCAAGAGGCTCAGGTTCCACGGCAGAAGCATCCTTTAAGAACTGTTCAGGCACATGGGATATGTTACCTCCTGTGACCTTGGCAACCTCCATGTGCAAAGGCATGTCGAATTCATGTTACAGACCAGTTAACTTGAAGATTAAGAAACCTGCCCCCAGTCTTCATCTAGTAACTGACAGAGGTGCGCTTTGACACCAGGCCTATCTGACGTCCTATCAGGTGAAGTGTAACCAGGTCCCAATTTTAGTGTCCTCCACCTCATTCAGGGCTTCCCACCATCGTATCCCAGACCCCACCCCTTTCAGCGGGTACCTGCCAAGCTTCCACCTTCAGCTCTGGACTGAGAAACCACACCCTCCTCCAGGATGTGCCAGGGGCTCCTCAAGTTCAGTGTATTCCAAACTAGACTTTCCTCCCTAACCAAAATACACCTGATCCTCCTCTCAGGACTAGCTTGATGATTTGTAGGATCCATACAAAATGAAAATGCAGTGCCCTTGCTCAAACATCAGGAAAGAAATGAAATCAAAGGAACTAAGATATAAAGCTTTATTCCCTCCACCCCAGGGCTGCAGCTGTAATTGCTCATCATTGACATTACTTTGAGGGCTGGGCAGCCACAGGAGGGGAGATAGCTGCCCTAAGACCATAAATCAGAGAGAAAGTGAGAACTAGGCAGGATGGGAGAATGGGGTTGGGAGTAGATACATACCCTCATGTTAAACCCCACCAGAGCATCCCAAGTCAGCTAACTGGGCATTTGGAAGGGCTGATGTAGTTAACCATTAGGCCCCGTACACAACTGGAAGGTTGGGTTTATTAATCGTACAGTGCTGATGTGGAGAGTAGGAAGCATTGGTAAGAATCACACAGGAGTGAGAAATGCTGAAGAGTGGCTCCTTGGCTGCAGGAGGAAATGAAAATCTCCCATGTTCTGGCTGATTTGGCTCAGTGGTTGGAGCATGGACCCCTAGATTGAAGGGTCACGGGTTTGATTCCCAGTCAAGGGTGAGAACCTCAGTTGTAGCTTCAATTCCTGGTGCCCCAACCGGCGCTGCTTGCAGGAGGCAACCAATTCTTTTATCCTTCACATCGGTGTTTCTCTCCTTCTCTCTCCCTTCCACTCTCTCTAAATATCAATGGAAAAAATATCCTTGGTGAGGATTAAAGATTAAATTTCGCTTTTGTTTGTGTTTTTTTTTTTTTTGACAGTCTCTATAACCTTTCTTTTATTTTTATTTATTAATATTTATTGTTGAAAGTATGATATAACTTGTCCTTTCCCACCCCCAATAAACCTCGTCCAGCCTGCTCCCATCCTCCCCCCACAAGCCCCCCACCAAATGAAAAAATTTAAATAAAATGTCCCAGGTTACTATAAGCCAGACATGTGTTTTTCTTCCTTTAATATCACCAAGGACCCCAAAAGGGCCACAGTACTAGAAACGGAAACCAGATCCCAGTTACCCTGAGGTGAGGGCCCTCAGGACATGCAAATCTCTCCCACAGGCTGGTCAGATGTGGCCTCACGAACAACTGCTGCCAGGACCTGGCCTCCATGCTGGGTGCCAGCCCCAACCTGACAGAGTTGGACCTGGGGCAGAACGACCTGGGCGACCTCGGTGTGAAGCTGCTCTGTGAAGGACTCAGGCAGCCTGCCTGCCAACTCAGGAAGCTGAGGTAAGGCCCTGGGGTCATTTCTGGGCAGAGGACAGGGAAGGGGAGGGAGAGGGATGGAAAGGGGTGTGGGGGCCCTGAATTGGACAGGGGAAGTAAAGGGGCAGAAAAATGCCTGGTCAGCCCGGCTTCCCTACCGGATCCACCACTGACTTAGGCCATGAGACAGGCAGGTCTTCACCTGAGACTCGGTTTCTTCATCTGTATAACAGGACTATCATACCCACCTCATAGATGTGATGAAATAAAATGCATGTAAAACTAGAGCAGCGCTGGGAACAGAGTTGAGAGGCTCAAATGAGAACCACTGGTGAGGCCACATGTTCAAAGGATTCCTGCCCAGGTGTACTTCTCCATCCAAGGCAGCCCTTCCATCCTTCCTTCTTCTGTCCTTCCTTCCTTCCTTCCTTCCTTCCTTCCTTCCTTCCTTTATTGCCTCATTCATTCATTCACTCATCCACCCAGTCATTCATTTCATGACTCCCATGTGCCAAGCACAAGGCCAGGCACTGAGAGAACAATATTGAGCCCCCTGAAGCTTGAACTCCAGTGTGCACGAGACAGATGTTGATGACATGTTAACACACAGTGTGTATCTCTGAGCTCTGTGCAGTTTGTGAAGGGAAAGTGCACTGTGTTATGAGAGTGTAACAGGGCGGGAGGATGGAATTAGACTCAGGGTCAGGAAGGGCCTCTCTGGGGAAGTGACATCCGGCCAAGACCTGAAGCAGAAAGAGGGGCTGAGCAGGCCCAGTCAGGGGGAGAAATCCAGGCTGAGAATAGTGTGGGGGAGACCCCAGCACAGAAACAGGCTCAGAGCTCTGGAAAGCAGTGTGGCTGGGGTGCAGTGACCCCAGCCCTCATTTCCCATGCTATATCCTGGCCACTTCCTGTCGTCCTCTAGCCTGAAAATTAGTCCAAAGCCAGTTTCTGACTGAACATTTCCCTGGAGCCCTGGCTGGGGCCTGTCTCACACGCACAGAGCTGACAGGGCTCCAAACCTCTGAGTCCTGACCCCTCAGTCTTGGCTGAGGATCCTGCTGGCTCTCAGCCTTTCCTCTGAGAGTCCTCCTTTCTCAAACCTAAAGCAGCAGGAGGTGAACACTCTACATATGGGTCATCCCAGAGCCCACTCTGACCCTTCACAACCAAGGGCACCCCATCGTCTAGGCCCTAGAGTCTAGGGCTACCACCACCCACCCTCTTCCCTCTGAGCATGTGTGACTATCACCATCTCCTATATGTCACCACCTCCTCCAGAGCTGGGTCTTTGCAGTAGGTCTGCGTCCATGCCCTGCTCACCCATTATTTCTCACCTCTTGGTTACCTCAGATCAGGTTGCCTAGCCATAGAAGGTTTTTGCCTCCTTCCTTCCTAGGTCCCTGGGACTGGGATGAGAGGGACAACCTCTGCATCATGGGTCATCCCCTCCCCAGGGAAGAACAGCTCTGACAGCAGGAATGAGGAAGGTGTGCGCTCCTGACAGGTGCAGGGTCTTCACACCTGCCTGTCCATGGCTCATAATAGGCTGAGCAGGTCCCTCCGTGTTGGAGGTGAGGACATGGAGGCCCAGAGAGGGCAGCAGCCATCCCAAATCCAACAGAAACCCCAGAGCACAAGGCGTGTGAGAATGGAAACAGGCTCTTTCTTTCCAGGTAGCCTCCTAGCCTCTGGGAAGGAAATCCCAGGACCTTCTTCTGTGTGGTGAGTTTGAGGCCATAGACACTGGCTGTTCTCTGATGGATGCTGTGAAGTGCTGCCCAGTTAGCTTTCAGGAAAGAAAACCTAACCCCCACCCCTGGGAGTGCTGACAGCTACAAGGATGGCTCTGCCAACTAGGGCCATCTCACACAAGGTCACCTCCCCTCCCTGGGGTGGCCTGCATCCAGTGACTGGGGTAGTGGTATAAGGACCCTCCTCCCAGTATGGACAGCTCTGGAGTATCATCCCCACAACAGAATTCCCACAGAGTCAGCTGTGTCCCTGGGGACTGCATCACACCCCAACTTGTCCGTCTAACCAGTCTGTTACCTCCCTTTGCCCTGGTATTGACCCAAGAACACTCCCTAATAAACCTCCTAACTCTACTTTCCATCATAGAATGTGTTTTCAGGGAACCCAACGTACAACACATTCCTGCAGGATCTGGAAGATTCCATGATTCTGGGCCCTGAGGCCCTTGAGATCGTGTGGGGGTCCCAGTACAACCAGGCTTTCTTTGTGCTTGCAGGCTGGACCAGACTTGGATGAGTAAGAAGGTGAAAACGATGCTGACGCTCCTGCAGCAGGAGAAGCCTCAGTTGGTCATCAGCAGCAGACGGTAAGGGGGAGACATAGAACTCCCTCGAGCTGACATAGTCCCGGGGCTGACTCCTAAAGGCTTTTCCAGGAACATGGGCCAGAAGTAAGGTGGGGTGAGGTTGGAGGCAGAGATAGAACCAGGAAGAAGCCAAGAAACAACAGCAGCAACTAGAGTGAGGTTGTTTATTTGTTTGTTTAGTTCTAACAAGATTATGCCCCTTCTCTGTTTAAACCCTCCCATGAGATGATACAGGGGTGAAAAAATGAAGAAAAATGTATGAGTGAGTGGGTGAGATTTGGAACATAAAAAGCAATGATGTTGAGGGGGATATAAGGACAAGCAGAGAGAGCTTTGGAGAGGAAAGACCACCCTTATTCCATCTCCACACATATAAACACCCATCCATGCACACAGCCCAGCTGAGGGGAATCCTGGGAATTTGCTGCAGCCCCATGGGCCTTTATTTTGGTATATTTTGGCCTGTGACTGCAAAGTACATCTGTGCCTTAGTTCCCATTCCTCTGCCGCACCTAGTCTGGCAGAAGCCATTAGGAGGCCTTAGGGGGAGCCATTCCTCAGGGAACTAGCATTCCCCTCAGACCCACAGTGTGTTGGGCACAGGATCATGGACAGGGGCCCAACTCCTAGGAATTAACTCAGCAGGGACACAGGCCAGGTGACCCACAGCATGAATCATTGTGCCTGGGATCAGCGTGAATGCACTGATGGCCTATTTGAGTCCGTCCAAAGGACCTGAGCTGAGTTATGAAAGGTGGGAGGGCTTCACTAGGCCAAGAGCGGGTAGATTCCTGGCAGAGGTAGAGGCTTCGATCTCAGCTCCTTTGAGAAATAGAAGGAGGCCAGGTACCAGAAACACTGCTATTCAAGTGTGGACCACGGACCAGCAGTGTCAGCGTCAGCATCACCTGAGAGCTCATTAAAAATGCAACTCTCAAGCCTCACTCCAGACCTGCTGAATCAGAATCTGTGTTTTGACAAGGCCTCTGAGCAGCATTGGATCAGAAGTGAGTGAGCAGGGAGAGTGGCAGAGGTGGGATTGGAGCTGAGGGGTGGCAGAAAGTTGGGAGGACAAAGAAGCCTTTGGGCCATGTTAATAACTTCTGCTTCTACCTCAAAAGCAATAAAGAAAGATTTCAGGGCTTCAGTAGCTAAGTGGTGAGTCAAGATCAAATTGAAGACCAGCTGCTGTGTAGAAATGGCCTGAAGAGGGACAAGAGAAGAAGAGGGCACCTTTAGGGGGAGGATGCAGTGGTTTGAGCCACAGATGCCAGTAACAACCAGCCATGAGTCGTGCCTCCCAAGGGTTTCCAGTCATAAGTACACAATGTCTATAATCTTAGTCCTGATCTCTTACATAACACATTACCATTTGCTGCACTGACATGATCTCAGCTGGGTGATAATATTACTCCCAACATACACACACAGAAGCTGACATCCCAGGAACCCGCTCTACTATATACCAATGGGGAACCTGGGGAAAGTCTCTGTAATATCTCTGTAAGTGTTATTTTAAGTTCAAGTGCTTATCATTAATATCACCATATAGATTGCATTAATTGCTGAAAAATAGGACCTTTAAAAATAATAACTTTCCTATTTTATTGTTCTTAATACTATTATTATTTTCATCATCATCATCATTCTAGAAACAGTTAACCACCTGCAGCCATATATTAAGCCGTCAGCATACATTAGGTCACATATTACTCACAACTCTATGAGATGGTGCTATTATTACTTTTACTTAAAAATAAGAAAACTGAGATTAGGGAGTTTCAATAACTTGCTCAGGGATCCACAGTAGAGAGCAGTGGGGCTACGACTCAAATCCAAATCCCTCTGTGATATGTTTAAGCTTGCAGCCACTCTACCAGCTATGCAGGGCACGGCTTGGGGTGGGATATTCAGTACATACTCAGGGGGCTTGTGTAGAGTAATTCATTCAATGTCTACTTCTCTCTGTAATCCCCAGAGTTCAGTTCCCCATGGGTGGCTCCTACCCCTGGAACAAATCCAACAGAAACCCCAGAACACAGGGCCTGTGAGAGTGGCTCTTTCTTTCCAGGACACCTCCTAGCCCCTAGGAAGGAAATCCCAGGACCTACTCCTGTGTGGTCAGTTTGAGGCCATGGGGCCTGGCTGTTCTCTGGTGGATGCTGGGAAGTGCTGCCCAGTTCCCTTTCAGGAAAGAAGATGTAAACCCAGTTCCTGGGAGTGCTGCTGGCTACAGGAATGGCCTCTGCCAACTCACACAAGGTCACCTCCCCTCCCTGGGTGGCTGGCATCCAGTGACTGACTGGTGTAGTGGTGTAAAGCACCTCCTCCCAGTATGGAACAGCCTGGAGGGTCATCCCCACATCAGAAGTCCCACAGAGTCAGCTGTGTCCCTTGCGATTGTGTCATAGCCCAACTTGTGTCTCTGCCCATTCCTGCTTCCTGCCTTTCTTTGCCCTGGTGTTGACCCAAGAACATTTCTGAATAAACTTCCTAACTCTATTCTCCATCTCAGAACCTGATTTCAGGGAAGCCAACCTACAGTTATTCCTACAGAACCTTGAGATCATGTGGGGGTCCCAGGTAACCAGGCTTCCTTTGTGTTTGCAGGCTGGGCAAGCCTTGGTCGAGTGAAGAGGTGACAGAGATGCAAGACACCCGAAGGCATAAGAAACATCAGCTGATCACCAGCAATCGGTAAAGGGGGGACACAGACTTTGCTCAAGCTGACCCAGGCCCAGGACTGACTCCTAGAGGCTGGTCCAGAGACGTGGGCCAGAAGTGAGGTGGGGTGGGGTTGGAGGCAGAGACAGGCAGAACAGGAAGAAGCCAAGAAAACACAGCAGCCAGAGGGAGATTGTTTGTTTGGTGCAAATAAAATGTTGCTCCTCTGTTTAAAGCCGTCCACTAGATGATAAGGAGATCAATAAACGAAAAAAAAAAATGAATGGGTGATATTTAGAACATGGAAAGCAATGACACAAGGAGGAGACAAAGACAAGGAGAGCGAGCTTAGGGGGGAAGACCACTCTCACTCACCCTCCACACATATAAACACCCGTGTACACAGCCCAGCTGAGGGGAAGCCTTGGGAAGAGGAGAATGCACCTTCCTCTGGGGCATTTGGTATATTTCAACTTGTGACGGCAAAGTGCACTTATGCCCTGGTTCTGACTGCTCTGCCTCACCTGACATGGCAGGAAACAGCTCCTAGGCTTAGGAGAAGCCATTCCTCAGGGAACTAGCAATACCCTCAGACCCACCGTGTGTGGGGCACAGGATCATGGACACGGGCCAACACCTAAGAATTAACTCAGCAGGGACACAGGCCCAGGTGATCCACAGCATGAATCCTTGTGCCTGGGATCAGCGTGAATGCTCTGATGGCCTTTTTGAGTCCGTCCAAAGGACCTGAGCTGAGTTATGAAAGTTGGGAGGGCTTAGCTAGGCCAAGAGCGAGTAGATTCCTGGCAGAGGTAGAGGCTCTGATCTCAGCTCCTTTGCGAAATAGAAGGAGGCCAGGGACCAGAAACACTGCTATTCAAGTGTGGACCATGGTCCAGCAGTGTCAGCATCAGCATCAGCATCACCTGAGAGCTCATTAAAAATGCAACTCTCAAGCCTCACTCCAGACCTGCTGAATCAGAATCTGTGTTTGTTTGGTTTTTGTTTTTTTAAATATATATTTTATTGATTTTTTACAGAGAGGAAGGGAGAGGGATAGAGAGTTAGAAACATCGATGAGAGAGAAACATGAGAAACATTGATCAGCTGCCTCTTGCACACTCCCAACTGGGTATATGCCCACAACTAAGGTACATGCCCTTGACCAAAATCGAACCTGGGACCCTTGAGTCCGCAGGCCGATGCTCTATCCATTGAGCGAAACCGGTTAGTGCCAGAACCTGTGTTTTGACAAGGCCTCTGAGCAGCATTGGATCAGAAGTGAGTGAGCAGGAAGAGTGACAGAGGTGGGATTGGAGCTGAGGGGTGGCAGGAAGTTGGGAGGACAAAGAGGCCTTTGGGCCATGTTAATAACTTCCGCTTCTACCTCACAAGCAATAAAGAAAGATTTCAGGGCTTCATTAGCTACGTGATGAGTCAGGTTCAAATTGAAGACCAGCTGCTGTGTAGAGATGGCCTGTAGAGGGACAAGATAAGAAAAGGGCACCTTTAGGAGGAGGATGCAGTGGTTTGAGCCACAGATGCCAGGGCCTTGGCTGGAGGTGGAGGCTGTGGAGGTGGAGAGAAGGGACTAGAAAGAGAGCTATACTAGAGCCAGTGAAAAGGTGGCCAATCAACCCTTAGAGGGAGCCAGAAGGAGCCAGGACTACATCACAGTTTCTGCATGGATGGAGGGGTGAATGGGGGCCATCACAAAGACAGTGTCTATGAGAGAACATCAGATGAAGGCCATGAGTTAAAAATTCAGATGTGTTGAAATTAAGTGGGGATGTCACATAGACAGCCCCAACTTCCTCCAAGATCTAAGGGAGAATGACCAACTCTGTGTCTAGGAAGCCAAGCGCAACTATCACTAAGATGGTCCCAGGTGGAGGACAGACGAGTGATGGCACATCCCCACCCCAACGGCAGAGATCAGAATCAGGTACTTTCAAGGGGCCGGGCTGGGAGCATCATTAACTGGGACAGGGGTGAGGAGGATATGGAAGGCCATCCCCTCAATGCTCCTGCCTCTGGGGTGAGCCATGGCAAAATTCACAACCAGAGAAGCCTCACTCCATGCAAGATCTTCCACACCTAGAACCTGGCAAGATCTCTGGTTTCCTCCCTCCCAACCTCAGGAGCTGAGGCTGCTCCTCGCCAGCTCATGTCTGGCATGTCTCAGACTCTGATCCATGTTGGGCTTCTGAGGCCTGGGAATCCCTTTCCGTCATTGTCCATCCACCTTTAGAGCCATGTTCTTCTCATAAGCTACCTTTCTGGTGGATGAGTGAATAAAAATGCCTTCTGTACCAGTGGGCAGGGGTGGCATCAGGGGACAACAGGGTTGGGCCTCCTCAGATAGCAGGTAGGCAGCCCCAGGAGCATGGACAGAGGCTACTAATACATACCTTCCAAAGTCCAGTCAGACCAGCCTTGAGATGGACCCCTCTATGTCCTAGCTTAAGGGGTAGGAGAGGCCAGACAGGAGACCCTAAAGCTGACCACTGCCCTGTCTATTTCAGAGGAGAGCTCCCATCAAGTATTACAGAAACCCTACTGTCTGTCATCTCGTGAACCTCTAGGGAACCAACCAGTGGAGCCTCTAAGAATGGATGATGACTTCTGGGGCCCCACAGGGCCTGTGGCTACAGAGATGGTTGACAAACACAGGAGTCTTTACCGGTAAGTGACAGGACTCTGGTGTGCCAGGCTGGCCTCCCCACCCCCGCCATCCCCACACTGGATCCCAACAGACACTCAACAACCCACTCACGATCCATTGGGTCCCTTCTCATTGTTGAGCCCCCAGGCAGAGACAGGGCTGCATTAGTACTTTTGCTATGGAAACAGAAGTTTTATTATGAAAAGTTGCAAACAACAAAGAAAAATGTTCAAGGGACTACCACTTACTCATTACCACCCCTAACAACCATTTTCCCAAATTTGTTTCAACTATTCACTTTCCCCTTCTTTTGTTGTTATACTATTTTAAATACAAGTTATCAGGTGATTTTATTCGTATCTGTTTTGTGATGAATTTTGAAGAATACAAAGTGACCACAGTACCATTATCATAACCACAATGCCATTGTCATATCTAACAACATATACAGTAAGTCATTTTCATATCATTTAATACCCCATCTGTATTCAGTATGCTCAATTGTCCAAAATATGTCCTTGCAGTAAGTTTATTCTAATCAGGATCCAAACCAAGTCCACTCATTTTGTTTGGTTTGTTATGTATGATAAATCTCATTTAAATCTCTTTTCATCTACACATTCCTGCTTTATTAACATCCACTATGTACAAAGTACCATACCAGTAACAAGGAGCCATGAGATGAATATGGAGCCATGCCTTCCAAGAGTACCCAGGCTTAAGTAATAAATATCTATAATTTTAGTTCTGATCTCTTACATAGCACATTCCCATTCATTGTCACAAACATGATCTCAGCTGGGTGATAATTTTACTCACAACTTACACACAGAACCTGACGTCCTAGAAACCCTCTCTATACCAGCAGGGAACCTGGGGAAAGTCTCTGTAAGTTTTATTTTAAGTTCAAGTGGTTATCATTAATATCACCATGGAGATTGTTATTAATTATTGAAAATTAGGCCTTTTTAAAAACAATAACACTTGCCTGTTACATTATTATTAATATTATTATTACTCTCATTATTATTCTCACCATTATCACCATTATAGAAACAGCTAACCACACCCATGCAAGTATTAAGCCATCAGCATACATTAGGTCACTTATTACTCACAACTCTAAGAGATAGTGTTATTACTTTTACTTAAAAATAAGAAAACTGCGATTAGGAATCTCAATGACTTGCTCAGGGATCCACAGTAGGGAGAAGAGGGGCCAAGAATTGAACCAAATCTCAACAGGCCAATAACTATGGAAGAAATTGAAGCAGTCATCAAAAAGCTCCCAGCAAACAAAAGACCGGGGACAGATGGCTTCACAGGGGAGTTTTACCAAACATTCAAGGAAGAACTAAAACATATCTTCCTCAGACTGTTCCAAAAAATTCAAGAGGAAGGAACACTTCCCAGCTCATTCTATGAAGCCAGCATCACCCTAATACCAAAACCCAGATAGAGACAACACAATGAAAGAGAATTATAGGCCAATATCCCTCATGAACATAGATGCCAAAATACTCAACAAAATTCTAGCAAATCAGATCCAGCAGTACATCAGAAAGATCATACACCATGACCAAGTAGGATTTATCCCGGGGATGCAAGGATGGTACAATATCCGCAAATCAATAAACGTGATACATCACATAAACAAATTGAGAGATAAAAACCACATAGTCATATCAATTGATGCAGAAAAAGCTTTTGACAAAATTTAATACTCTTTATTGATAAAAACTCTCAGCAAGGAGGGAATAGAAGGATCATAATAAAAGTCATATATGACAAACCCACAGCCAACATCACAATCAATGGGCAAAAACTAAAACCATTTCCCCTGAGGACAGGAACAAGACAAGTGAAAACACCACTCCTGTTCAACATAGTACTGGAAGTACTAACAATTGCGATCAGACAAGATGAAGAAATTAAAGGCATCCAAATTGGAAAAGAAGTAAAACTGTCCTTATTTGCAGATGACATGATACTGTACATAGAAAACCCTAAAGACTTCGTCAAAAAATTATTAGACTTAATAAATGAATTCGGCAATGTAGCAGGATGCAAATCTAAGGCATTTCTTTACACCAATAGTGAACTTACAGAAAGGGAGACTAAAAAAGAAATCCCATTTACCATGGCACCAAAAAAATTAAGATACCTAGGAATAAACTTAACTAAGGAGGTAAAAGACTTATATGCGAAAAACTACAGGACACTGAAAAAAGAGATAGAGGAAGACATAAACAGATGGAAGAACATACCGTGTTCATGGATTGATAGAATCAACATCATCAAAATGTCCATACTACCCAAAGCAATCCATAGATTCAACGCAATCCCCATTAAATTACCAACGGCATATTTCACAGATCTAGAAAGAATGTTCCAAAAATTCATCTGGAATAGAAAAAGACCTCGAATAGCTGCAGCAATCCTGAGAAAAAAGAAGAAAGTAGGTGGGATCTCAATACTAGATATTAAACTGTATTACAAAGCCACTGTTCTTAAAACAGCTTGCTACTGGCACAAGAACAGACATATAGATCAATGGAATAGAATAGAGAACCCAGAAATTGACCCAAAGCACTATGCCCGATTAATATTTGACAAAGGAGGCAAGAGCATACAATGGAGTCAAGATAGTCTCTTCAATAAATGGTGTTGGGAAAATTGGACAAATATATGCAAAAAGACGAAACTAGACCACCAACTTACACCATACACAAAAATAAACTCAAAATGGATAAAATATTTAAACGTAAGACTGGAAACCATAAAAATACTAGAGGAATCCATAGGCAGTGAAATTGCAAACATATGCCGAAGGAATTGCTTCTCTGATAATGCTCCTAGGGCAATGGAAACTAAAGAGAAAATAAACAAATTGGACTACATCAAAATAAAAAGCTTTTGCACACCAAAAGAAACCATCAACAAAACAACAAGAAAGCCCACTGCGTGGGAAAACATATTTGCCAATGAAATCGCCGATAAGGGTTTAATTTCCAACATTTACAGGGAACTCATGAAACTTAATAATAGGAAGATAAACAATCCAATCAAAAAATGGGCAATGGACCTAGATAGACACTTTTCGAAAGAGGACATACAGAAGGCTGAAAGACATATGAAAACATGCTCAAAGTCACTAATTATACGAGAGATGCAAATCAAAACAACAATGCGATATCATCTCACACCTGTCAGAATGGCTATCACCAACAAATCAACAAACAACAAGTGTTGGAGAGGACGTGGAGAAAAAGGAACCCTTCTGCACTGCTGGTGGGAATGCAGACTGGTGCAGCCACTGTGGAGAACAGTATGGA
The DNA here is from genome assembly GCF_000147115.1 of Myotis lucifugus. Taxonomy (NCBI): domain Eukaryota; kingdom Metazoa; phylum Chordata; class Mammalia; order Chiroptera; family Vespertilionidae; genus Myotis; species Myotis lucifugus. Next base: position 527 of record NW_005873030.1, on the reverse strand, counting down.
GCTTCCTCAAAAAACTAAAAATGGAACTCCCATTTGACCCAGTGATCCCACTTCTAGGAATATATCCCAAGAAGCCAGAAACACCATTCAGAAAGGATATATCACCCCTATGTTCATAGCAGCACAATTCACCATAGCTAAGATATGGAAACAGCCTAAGTGCCCATTATCAGATGAGTGGATTAGAAAACTGTGGTACATCTACACAGTGGAATACTACGCTGAGCTAAAAAAGAAGGAACTCTTGCCTTTTGCAACAGCTTGGATGGAACTGGAGAGCATTATGCTGAGTGAAATAAGCCAGTCAGAGAAAGATAAGTACCACATGATCTCACTCATTTGTGGAATATAGAGAACAACATAGACTGATGAACAGGGACAGATCCAAAGACAGAGAAACAGCAATCAGACTATTATTCCCCAGAGGGAAAGTAGGTGGAGGGTGGGGGTAAGGGGAAGAGATCAACCAAAGGACTTGTATGCATGCATATAAGCCAAACCAATGGATATGGACAACAGGGGGATGA